>NC_056751.1:535618035-535920535 GCF_019279795.1 Protopterus annectens | reverse complement strand
TGGGCAAATAGTACTGTGTTTAGCCAAGGCATTCAAACTGTCCTGTTTGTGTATGTGTTTGTGTGGCAGATAGAACTGAGAGCTGATGTTTATCCAGGTCTCAACGAGACACTGAACATTAAATGTGCACTTAAATGGTATAGAGACTGAAATGTGATAGGGTTTGAAGAACTGTGCAAGAGGGTTTGAAGAATTGTGCAAGTAGATTTAATGTGTTTATGGATTTACAACTGTGCAAGTGAATATAATGCGTTTCCTCTCTCTCTCTCTCTCTCTCTGACTTTTGACTCCCCCATACCCCCTACACACATGCTCCCAATCACCAGGCTAGCCCCCGCTGACCCCACCAACTATACCCCCCGGTCTCACATTTTCATGCAGCCATTCAAGGGGTGATACCATCCAAACCAGCCCACGGGTGGTACCATCTGCACTGACAGTCTTCTGGGGGACACTGTTATTCATAGGCTCCTTGTCATGGGCGGCCCCCTAACAGAACTCCTCAAGTCCACACCGCATTCCCCCCACTCCCCCATCAGGTGGCATACCCACACATTTCTCTACACACACACACCGATGCCAAAGCATAGTAGGACTCTCTACCTGACTCCCCCACCTTCCTCCGTTCCCTTCTTTACTTACCTTTGGAGGCAAACACTCATAAGTTACGTGTTTATATTAGAATCATCACAGCATGACTGTCATCTTTCCTAGTCCCCCAACCTTTTTTTTTTTTTTGCACACAATCTCTTTTTGCACACTATCCCTTTTAGTATGCACACGGCACCACAAGGCTATTACTGTCTGACCAATTTGCCTTATGTAACTGCAATTGTAATGTTAATGAAAATGCACACAGCACCCTGCTTGTTCACACTTTTCTATTGGAAAGGAACTGTTGTTAATTTAAATGGCCTGCTAGAACTAATGTATATAAAGGAAGTGAAAATGGTTGCTCATACTTATGAAACATGTCTTTCTGAAGAAGTCTTGATAATAAATAAGACAAAAGCGCTAAAGTTCTACAAGAGTTATATTACACCTTATAAAAATCTCACTACACTTAGATCTGCCAACAAGCTACTAGTTACTACTTTGAAATCTCATAATAAAGCAGGCGATTCCTTATTCGCAAACACTGTAGGTTCATATTGGAATAAACTTCCCACAGAACTGACCTCCCTAGCTTCAGGTCATCTCTTCAGAAAACAGATAAAAACTTACCTACTAACTCACTGGCTATGCCCCTGCTCCAACCCTGACTGACCTCAACAAATTTTTTTTACTCTCTCCAGTCCACTCCTGTATCTTTTAGCTCTTCTGTACTAACTTAAACTGTCTTCCACAGTCACTAGTTTGTACCATCTCTCTTCTGTTCAATTTATTGTTAGACTCCCCCTCTGCCCATGCTGTTATTCTCTCTTATTCTCTCTCGTTTCATCTACCTGACCTCTAATAATTCATACTACCTTTGTATTTCTCACTATCTCTGTTTCTTTCCACCTTACTTTTCCTACTGACTGATCCTTAGCCTTACTATCATCCTAACATCTGTACCTTTAGAAATTGCATCTCTGTCAACACTCCTTTACCTCATTTCTGCCTTATTCCTATACTCTTACTTCACATTATCTGTTACACTACTTACCTACATATTTTTACTTTTTACCTACCTTTTTCCTGCTTTCAGATAATACCTATTTGTTGAAGTAGAACCTATTTGTTGTCATACCAGCTACTAGTGATATTTTTTTAACTTATAATTGTCGTCTTATGATACCAAAACTTTTCTACACAGTACCCATCTGAATTTTGATTGTCATCAACTCAGATTAGTACAGAAAAAATATATATGCATTTGATATTGCCTTATTTTATTACTTTTTATTTGTATAGTTTGTTTATTTAGTAACCTCTTAAACTGTATTGTCTTAGTCTGATAGTGGAGCTTTTCTCCTCGGGCCTCTGCTGAAAATGGACATGTATCCAGCCAGACTAGCCCGGTTAACAAATGTAAAATAAAATAATAAATAAATAAAATAAAAATAAGTTGTTGGTGTTATTTACTATTTTATTGAATGCTTTTATTGTCACGAAGTTCATTTCTTAGTTTATATATATATACATATATGTGTATATATATATATATATATATATATATATATATATATATATATAACTATATATATATATATATACATATATGTATGTGTGTGTATATATATATATATATATATATATATATATATATATATATATATTATATACATATATGTATATATATATATATATATATATATATATATATATATATATGTGTGTGTGTGTGTGTGTGTGTGACTCAATGTTTTAACTGAACTGTTTTATTTGACAAAATAGGAATTGTCAGCTTATTTGGTCAATTCCCACTGCATCTCTGTAACAGAAATGGTTCTGTACAAGATCCGATAACAGTGGAAGTAAGGAATGTTATTTTTCCCACTGTTGTGCAACCTTGGGGTTGGTACATTTGAGTTACAGGGGATATGGGGTCAATTCTCTCACATTAGAGTGCAGGGAGGCAAGCCATTCTTTTTTTGTCATTTGTGAATATTTCTACTAAACATTATGTCACTATAAGTTGATTAACAGGATGTTAGTTGAGCTAATATATATCCAATGTATGCATGTATACAGAAACACACACACATGCATGTGCAGAAATGATATTGTGTATATGCATGTACGGGATGTCGAAAATAACATGGGAAACCAAGGTACAGTAAATCTGTAGGTCAAAAGCTTGATAACTGAAACCATAAACCTGTTTTGTTTTCTATTCCATTTACTTGCGATTGTTACTGATACAGAAGCAGTTAACGAAAACTCTGCTAATAATAAAAAAATCCACGCAAGACATTTCATATGCCTCTCCATTCCAAAAAGAAAATAGTGAAAAAAACGGGAAAATAAATATCCCGTATATTAATATTAATACATTTTATTCAGTATAATAAGGCAATACCTGTACCTGCACTGTCCAGTCTAATAAAGTACAGCTGAGAACGCTGTCTTGTCAATCACTTGAGCTACAAGGCTGTTTTCAACTGTGCCACTTATATGATTAATATTCATATACTTGCAACATTAAGTTTCATTAACAAACTTCATCCAGAATAAAATTCCCTTTCAAATATCCTAAACTCCAACAGCTGTGCACTTTGCAAAATTTATTTTACCATTCTATTACCGTGATGCTGAGGACATACTTCGTAAGGGAAGAAATTAACAACTCAGGTTTCTCAGTAGAATAATATTGTCTGGTTCCAGTTAAGCTGACTCCTTTTCAACATCTACAGTGTGTGTAAAACCTTGGCTTTAGATGACTGCCACTACTGAAGTGACACCCAAACTGCATGTGCAAAAATGTGAAAAAGGGGTTGTGGATGGATGGATCCGCAGTGTGTGCACAATGGTAATATGTCCACATACACTGAAAAGGTACAATGGTTAAGCGCTTTTACCAGGCGCACCCAAAATTTTGTTGAATTCTCCTCTGGTGACTGCAGAATTATCATTTCCTTCCTCTGCATCTCAAAATACATGCAGCAATTCTTGCATTGACATAACTTCTTCCCCTTCAGCCATGGTATCTCAAACCAAGACAATCAATAATCCAAGAGCTCCAAAGAACCATAGAATTAGAGACTCCATAGCCACGGCAGAAACAATTTATTGCAAAAAAAAAAAACAATTAAAATACAATGGTATCCACATGCATCAAAAAGGTACAATGGTTAAGCGCTTTCACCCGGAACACTCCCAGGCTTCCTCAGAACAGTCTAAAACTTAAAAAAAAAAAATCAGCCTTTTATATAACCAGCAGCTTCATATCGTCCAATAAGCAGCAATTGCTGGTCTAAGCCCCTCCCATATTTAAATTCAAACCTTCCATAAAATCCCTAAATGCATAAAATAAATCATAAAATCTCACACATATCTACTGTCTTGCACAATTAAACTAGGAAAATGAAGAAAAAATATATACACCACAAAACTAATGCGTGTGTGTGTAAAAAGATGTATACAAGTGCAGGAACAATAAACTCAATTTTTTTGTGGTGAACAAGTGTTAAATGATCTGGGGGGGGGGGGTGTTGGCAGGCCAGGTTAGAGTACAGAGAGTTATTCTGGCACATTAAATTAGACGCAGGGAAACAAGATTAAATGACCACATTAGTATTAATAGTGTCCTTAGATTGAGGGCTGCCAAATTATGAATGTCCTTTTGTATTGTACACACTAGTATTTATATATACACGTTTTCATTTTTTAGATATACTTGTATACCTTTTCAGTGTATGTGGATACCATTGGATTTTAATTGTTTTTCTTCAATAAGTTGTTTCTGCCATGTATGTGGAGTCTCTAATTTTATGGTTCTTGGAGCTCTTGGATTATTGATGGTAATATGTGTTATCCTGTATACAGAGAACAGTATAGAATGCATTAAATATATGACTAAACAAACTATGCATGCAATTGATATGAATCCAAACTCAGATCTCCTCTGAAAATATGCCTAGTCTAATGGGACTAAGTAGATTAACACGAAAACAAGTTAAAAATAAATTAAATAAATATGTACTTGTGCTACAACTTTAAGATCACTGTTTCTCCTAATTGTATGCACTTCCCTGGAATTCAGGAAAAGGATCACCATTGGTAGGCTGATTACCACAAGGGTGAGGAAATGTGATTCAGAGAAAGCTATGTTCACAACGAGGAACACTATCAGCTAATTAGCAAGTCTCTGAACTGAGCGTCTAGCTAGCACTAGTGTCAAACCTGAGGATAGTAATGTTGCCCCTAGCACCCCATGCATCATGTTGGCAAAGGCTGTGCGCGCGCGCACACACACACACACACACACACACACACACACACACACACATTCAGGCTCCCATGCATGTGCACACACACATCTATCAACAAAGCCCACAGTTGATCACAGTCATGAAAACACTCACCCATCCACCCTACATGCATGTTTCAACACACAGGCTCTTGATTTTCCACCTAACCCCTTTAGTACAACCACCCAGACATTCATTCACACACAGACACACACACACACACACACACACACACACACACACACACACACACACACACACACACACACACGTAAAAATCTATCATCAAAAAAGCCCCCAGTCAGTCACAACCATGAAAACACTCATCCATCTACCTACATGCACATTTCAACACACACACAAACAGACTCTTGATTTCTCACCTAACCCGTCTAGTATGACCACTCAGACAGACACATACACAGGCACACACACATTCATGCAGCTTTATTTATGCCTCTTCAGAGATGCACACACTAACACACTGAACTTATATGGACTTTGACTACATCCATGGTAACAACTGGATGACCATCTTCTTGTGATGGTTTTCACTTTTCCTCCAATATGTTGTGAAAGCTTATGTGTGTGTGTGTGTGTGTGTGTGTGTGTGTGTGTGTGTGTGTGTGTGTGTGTTCAAGTATTTTATCTTGTATCTGGCTTGGCATTCACTTTGAGTTTACTTTTCTTATATAAAATCTTTTTATTTCCTTTTTTTTTTTTTTTTTGTGAAAACAGATACAGTAAAAAGTAACAATATTAATAGACAGGTAGTAATATGACCAGAGAATACATTGCTGAATAATAAAACATAAATGCATAACAGTAAGAACTATTAACACAAATGTCAAAATTCCATCATTGATTATATATACCATCTTCAAGCTAGAATATGTTCAAAATGGGATTTCCAAAATTCTGTAAAGTGACTGTAGGATTTCTCAGTGTAGGTTAAATATTTGTAAGCTAATAGGTGTTTAGTAGCTAACTGTTTGAAATGGGTTTACTTACCTGTTTTTCATTTGCTGCATCATCACGTAGCTCTGTCCATGAGACCACCCTCTATGCGGAGTCCCTGGAACCAGGAAACCTCAGCTATAGAGCAGTCTGAAAATTGCAAAGGCTTAGTATGAGGTGGGAAATGGCCATGTTAAGGCTTCTCTTTCAGGTTAAGCTTTTCTGAATCTCAACCCATATCTAATAATGTTAATTTTGCTTAGCACTTTTCTTAAGCAACGCATAATGTAAACTATTGGGAAGAAAGTGCTTAACTGGCAATTGTTTTTTGAGGGGGTTAGTTATTTTCCATGGCAGCCAGTTAAGCATCTTCATAACAGACTAAATATGAATGAACAAACTGGTCACATACGAAGCACTATACAGTGCCATTTATAATACATAGTTCTAAAACTGCAGAATAATAATGTACATTATTAATGATCTTAACCAGCAGAATTGGCAACAAGTTATTGGTTTCTTAAAATGCATTGTAAACTCTGTGACAGTATAATCATTTGATATGTCATGGTATCATCAGACATCATTTAAGTTAACACTAAGATTATTTTTAACTACACTCTCACCATATACAATAAAAAATCCTTCTTTGATAGCAGCATTGTTGCAACATGTCACAACTGACAATGTGATTGCAAACCTCTCAAGTTTCTCTCATAACCACAGTACAATGACAAAATGATTGACTTCAACAATTGGCTAAGCTTCTGGTGTCATTCTAAGGGGATCTAGTATCTGTCTGCCTGGGATCGACAGACCACGATGCTTTGCCAGAGATGGCCTGCACCTAACTCCCTTAGGATTCCGGATACTGGTTAAGGCTCTTGCCACCCCTATAGTGCCTTTTTTAGGCAAGGTTCAAATGACAAATTCACCACCATAGCAGGTACAAGCAAGCAAAATCTGAGGGTAATGCTACTTGGTGCTAGAAGTCTAAACATCAAAATGCACTCACTTGAGGCACTCCTTAAAATGGAGAACATCGACATCTGTGCAGTGACAGAGACTAGGTTCAAGGCTCCAGAGAGCACACCTGCATTACCAAGATATAATTCATACCACACCTTTCGGCCACCTAATCTGGACTGAAACACTAAAGGCGGAGGTGTGTCCATATTCATTAAGGATATCCACACCTCCAGGCTAGTTGCTCAGCATAATGCATCTGAGATTATCCAAGTGCAACTAACTCTGGGCAAGACCGCAATCCAAACTGTAGCTTGCTGCAGATCCCCCACCATGCCCCAGGATTCCCACTCCTCATTTCTTGATACACTGGAAAATATTAGGGTACAACACAACACCCTAATAATGGGTGATTTCAACTACCCCACCATTAACTGGGAAAACTACTCATGTACCAACTCTTTTGCTCAATGTTTTCTGGAATTCATAAATTCCAACACCTTGGATCAACTTATCCACACCCCCATCAGGGGAAGCAATATCCTAGACCTGGTCTCTCCAAAGCCAACTTCACACTTCTTAAGACAGAAGTGGCAAACATCGCAACACCCATGCAGTCGGACAATAGAGGTATGACTGCTGAATCCTACACAAATGCATTTTATAAGCACTTACACGAGCACATGGATCGTGCAATCCCTAACAGAACCAAGATGCTATCCTCCAAAAAAAGGAAGCCAGTCTGGTGGTCCCCTGCCATAAACAAACTCTACAACAGAAGAAAGAAAATGTTGCAAAAAAGTGTAAAATCCCAGGATTGGAGGAACTCCCTGGTCAGCCCCAGTAAGAAGCTGAGATCCCTCATAAAAATCCTCCAAAGCGAGTTATGAAAACAAAATCACCACTGTTTCTAAAGACAACCACAAAGCATTCTATAGCTATGTCAAGAATCTCAATGGCAACACTCGGATCTGCTTTGAGTTACAGCTCAATGGCACTAAATATACAAAACCAACTGATACTGCCAACATCCTGGCAGATAGGTTCAGTGCTAACTTTACCCCCCCTCTCACCCCCTAAAGGGCCCATCTCTATACAGGAAGAATGCAAAGTTCCTGTAATCACGGCTGCATAGGTAAAAATCACACTCTCCAAAGCCAAGAACACAGCATCCATGGGACCTGACAACATCCCAGGCTGCATTCTACACAAACTACAGAATGAACTGGCACCCTACCTAAGTACCATGTTCAATCATAGCCTTACCTTAGGCTTTGTGCACACTGAATGAAGCACAGTGATGGTTATCCCACTCCACAAAGGGGGAGCCACCAAGGACCCCGGGAACTACCGCCCCATTAGCCTGACGAGCCTGGTCTGCAAGGCTATGAAACGTATCATCATGGGACTTATAAACAATGACATTAGTAATCTCCAAACTCTGGACCCCACCTAGTTCGGGCTTGTAAAAGGCAGATCATGTCTCCTAAACCTGACAGGCTTCTTTGAAGCGGTCACCAAAGCCGTAGATGAGAGTAAGGTGGTTCACACAGCCTATCTAGATCTCGCCAAGGCTTTCAGCACCATCCCCCACTCTGGAATTATAGATAAGCTCACTAAACTAGGTATAAATCCCTATGTCACAAGATGAGTTGCCCACAGTGTGAAAGTAGCAGACTCTAAATCTGACTTCAGACCAGTGGAGTACCACAGGGTTCAGTCCTGGGTCCTCTCCTGTTTTGTGTCTACTTCTCTGAAGTACAAGCTAACACAGAAGGTCTTTGGCTTACAAAGTTTGCAGATGACTGCAAACTAGGAGCCATAATCGAAACTCCTAATGATGTGGACATCCTACAAAAGGGGCTCACTGAGACAGATGCCTGGTGTCAAAGCCATCGCCAAAAAGTGCATTGTCAACTCTGTACCCATGAACTACCACATAGGCGGTAATCTACTTAACAACGAAAGTGTGATAAGAGACCTTGGGACACAGGTGGATAGTAGTCTCTCCTTTGATAATCACATCGCCACAGTAGTCAGGAAACCCTTCTATGTGGCACACCTCATCACAAAAGATTTCTCATCCAGAAAAAAAAGAGGTCATTGTTTCCCTCTACCCATCACTCATTAGACCCATTATAGAATACAGCGCCCCTTTTGGTATGTAATTCACAAGACACCTACACCAACCGGAAAGGCTGTAGAAATACCTTACAAAGAGGATTACCAGCCTCAAACAGATGCCCTATGCAGATAGTCTCAAAAAACTCCAGCTTTACTCCATCGCATATCAACTACTCAGAGGCGATCTCTGCCTAACATACAAAGCTATGTCAAACCCAGAGCTGTTGAATATGCTCCACTTAAAGAAATCCCAATCCCTCTGAGCCACATGCTCTAGGGACCTAAACCTTGTCACCACAATAAACAGAACTTGCTGAAGGGATAGATTCATGTCCCAGCGACTTCACATACTCTGGAACAAACTACCTATCTATATCAAACAAAACTAATATTAGCACTCCAAGAAAAATCTTGATGATTGCATGGGAGATAGGAAATTCACCCCAGGCATCACTTCTGTGGCTCTGCTTGACAGGGGCACAGGAAAATAATTTTCTTGGGTGGCAAAAGCCAGGGTACTTTTCTGGCTAGGCTTATATAGGCCCTAAGGCCAATAGCCCAGTACCTACCTATAAGCTTTGTAAAATTAGCAGAATTATTTATATGAGGGTCTCTCCCTGGAAGGAACATGATGGGAAATCCTGCATTACACAGACTGTGTTAAAGGCATCACTGTTTTTAGGGTTGGAGAACTTGGCATACATCCTCTGGGTGGCTTTCATTATCTGCAAAAAGATCCAAAATCACACAAGGAATGCTGAGAACAAATCACTTTATGACGCAAAGCTTTCGGGTATGAACCCTTTCTCAATACTAAATACATACATATACACAAAGCAACTGCTTTTATACAGGCCTAGTAGTCATGTGACTGCAGCCAAAGTCACATGACTTATTCAAATGTACAATTTAAAAAAAATTTAAAGAAACACACTGCAAAAAAGCATTTGTTAAAAAAGAAACTAGACATATACATATATATGATCACATTTCAAAACAATATCTAGCACATATATATTCTTAATTATAAAAATATAAAAATATACATATATACCTATATGTTTAATATAAACTCTAAAAATATTAAAACATAGGTGTACACATGTACACAACAGATGCACTTATTAACATCAATGTATAAACATGCTCATGCGCACAGATTAATAAAGGTATCATTTCAACTTGCGTTGTAATCCAATAAGAATGGGTTTAATGACTCTCATGTGTCTCTTCTTTCAAAAGGACTGAGTTTCATACCTATGACTAACTTGGATTTAGTTGATATTATTACCGACTTGAAAATGTTTGTGAGAAATTTAAATTTGAAAATTCTGTTTAATGTCAGTACTGCTCCTAATAACATTCTCAGAAAACGTAGCGTTTTTATACCTGTGAATACACCCATTACTACTGCATTTTGCAATGTCTGTGAAGCTGATTTTAGGCAACAGTTTAATGTCTGTGATAGAAAGTTTATCTATAACTTAACCTATGAGCAACATCTTGCCTTGCAGAATCTCAAAAGGAATAGTGAAATCATCATTAAGCAGGCAGATAAGGGTGGAAGTATTGTGATCATGGATAGAGCTTGCTATAATTTATCAATGGATAAGCTACTAATGGATACTTTGTCCTTTAAAAAAATTAGTTCTTTGGATGTAAAGAAGCATATTACTGACGTTAACTTACATGTTTATGACATGCAGTTTAATAATAATATTAGTTTGGAATTATTTAACTTTTTCTGTACCCTGTCCATCTATACCTCAGTTATACGGACTTCCTAAAATACATAAGTGTTTGTTAGACCCTCCCATGAGACCCATTGTTTCTGGCAATGGGTGGGTAACCGAACCTGTTTGGTTTACCTTCAGAAACAATTGTTTCCTTTTTTAGATAAATGTAATTATGTTCTGAAAGATACTGGTGATTTTCTCTTCAAACTTTCAAAGTGGTATTACAGTGAACCATGTAATCTGAATGATTTTCTATTTGTTACCTTAGACATTGTATCGTTGTTCACTGTTATCCCTAATCTGTATGGCATAGAGTCCATTAGGAAGTTTTTGACTACTGAAAATCCTTAGTAAGTGATTCTATTCAAAATATATGTCAATTGTTGGACCTAGTACTTAGCCACAATGTTTTTATTTTCAATCAACAACCGTATTTGCAGGTTAACGGGGTCGCCATGGGCACCCCCGTACATATGCAAACCTTGTACTGCATCAGTGGGAATTAGACAATTTGCATGATGGAAAAAATTTTTTTGACACACGTGTTGTGTTCTATCAACGGTTTGTTGATGATTGTTTTTTAATTTGGAATGGATCTAGGGACAGCTTAGAAGAATATCTTGTACACTTGAACAACACGACATCCTTTTTGAAGTTTAAGTCGACCATTACTAGTAAAGAGGCTTCCTTCCTTGATGTTAACATTTTTTACAAGGATGGATTATTGGGCACTTCTGTTTTTAAGAAGGAGACATCTGTGGGTAGATATGTGCATGCGGACAGCATGCATGCCCCGCATGTTTTTCGAGGTGTGATTAAGTCTCAATTCATTCGAGTGAGTAGGCTCAACACAGATGATATTGTTTTTTGTGAACAGTTAAATGATACATTTAAGGATTTTGTTGATTGTGGCTATGCATTGTCTATTTTAAATGAGATGAAGAACCAGGTATCTAGCAATAGGCACTCACTATATGCCCCATACTTCAGGAATTATAATATTACGAATCCTGATGTTGTGATAAATCAAGTTGTAAACTCTACTGTGCAAAGATTTAGATATGTGACTGGTTTTGCAAGTAAGGTTTCCCTTGTTAAGCGCACTATCTATAAATATTGGCCTATTTTAATGGCATCCCTGAACTTACAAAATTGTTAGGTGATAAGCCATTCTTTAGCTTTAGAAATATGAAAACCCTCAAAAGTATGCTATGCTATAAAGATTTTCGCCCTTCTTTGAATTTGTGCTTTGATAGACCCATCTACCCTACACTTAATTTTGGTACCTATGCATGTCACAACTGCTCCTGTTGCTCAGACTTGATCAGATATGTGGAATCTAATAGTTATGTGCACACGATCACACACTATACATATACATTCTCTGTAAGAGCTACTTGTACTACTACCAATGTGGTGTACATGGCATCATGCTCTGTATGTCCTGCATACTACATTGGTAAGACTACACGTAGACTTAAGGACAGGATTATTGAACACAAATCAGAAATCAGGAGGAAGTATAGTCAGAATGCCTTGTATAAGCATATTGAGACTTGTGGGGACAGGCATACATTTAGATTTAGGGTCATTGATTTGGTGATTCCCTCACTCAGATGTGGTGATATTAATAATTTTCTTGAAACTAAAGAATATCAATGGATAGTACGTTTGGGAGCTGATAGTCCTCCTGGCCTTAACAGTACAGTAAGCATTAAACCCATTCTTATTGGATTACAACGCAAGTTGAAATGATACCTTTATTAATCTGTGCGCATGAGCATGTTTATACATTGATGTTAATAAGTGCATCTGTTGTGTACATGTGTACACCTATGTTTTAATATTTTTAGAGTTTATATTAAACATATAGGTATATATGTATATTTTTATATTTTTATAATTAAGAATATATATGTGCTAGATATTGTTTTGAAATGTGATCATATATATGTATATGTCTAGTTTCTTTTTTAACAAATGCTTTTTTGCAGTGTGTTTCTTTAAATTTTTTTTTAAATTGTACATTTGAATAAGTCATGTGACTTTGGCTGCAGTCACATGACTACTAGGCCTGTATAAAAGCAGTTGCTTTGTGTATATGTATGTATTTAGTATTGAGAAAGGGTTCATACCCGAAAGCTTTGCGTCATAAAGTGATTTGTTCTCAGCATTCCTTGTGTGATTTTGGCTTTCATTATCTACCTGCCATTCTAGATATCTGTATGTTTGTTTGTATATCTACCTACTGACATTTTTTATTAGAAATACAGTGTACAGATTTTGATCACCCATTGAAAAGTCAGAAGTATCACAGTCTATTTCAGGTATCAGCAATACAAAGAGAAGCATATATTATTAAACATGATTATGTGAATGTCACTGGCTCGTTAACCATAAAAATAAAAAAAAAACAAAGAAAAGAAAATAATGCTTAAAATACATACATTGTTCCATGACAACACAACTGTCAAAATGAAGTACAGTAAGGAGAGTCGATCTTTTTATGGTTTGCCATCTTATGTATCATATCTGAGAATCAGAAATGAATATCTGTTGTGTGGGGTACAACCTATGAAATATAAAGAAAAAGAAAGTTGATACCTGCATCACAAAAAGTGTACATTTCATTTTGTATTTGTAAGTCACTCTACAGTGGAACTTATATGTCAGCATCTCACAATAGAATTAAGTACTAAATTCTATAGCTCCACATTTCAAAAATGCTTTCTTGCAGAGAATAACAATGGGATAGCTGAACACTGCGGCTGAAACAAAACATATAATAGACTAGACTTTTAAGCCCTTCTCCAGTTTCCTAACAGTTGTATTTTTAGGTCATCTCTCTCATGCTGGATATGAACAGAACCCCACATTTAATAAACAAAAAGGATTCACAGTTAGGACGTTTTTAGAAAGCACTGCTAAAAGATTTATATACATATATAATGTATACAATTATATTGACCTGCTTATACAAATGAAAAACTTATTGACACAAACTATCAAATACAATGAAACTGAAGAAACACCTTCAGCAATCAAATATGGCAAGTGCCCTACCTCCAACTAGCTTGAACTGCCAAAGTTACACAACCTTCCCAGTACCCCGAATCTAACCCTAAAACTCCTACCAACTCCCTAACCCTAAACTCTCCTGCTTCCTAAACTTAAATGCCACAATCATTCCTTAACCATAAAACTTGTCTCATGCTCCCTAACCCTAAATTCCCCATATGCTCCTTAATCCTAAAGCTCCCCTCCCATTCCCTAAACCTAAATTCAATCGATCGCTAACTCTAAATTTCCCCTCTTGTTTCCTATACTTATCCTAAAAACTTGCCTCCTGATTTCTAAACCTGAATTCCATTATCACTCCCTAATCCTAAAAAGTCCCCCAATCTTTAAACCTAAATCCCTCAATCACTCCTTAACTCTAAAACTCCCCTCCCCCTCCTTAACTGTCACAATATCCTCCTGTTTTCTAAACCTCAATTCCCCAATCACTCCCAAAGCCTAACACTCTTGTCCTGCTCCATTAACCTATATTGTCTGATTGTTAACCAACCCTAAACTCCCCTTCTGCTCCCTCACGCTAAGCCTTAATCCCTCGATTAGCAAGTCAACAGTGTAAATGAATGAAACATACTCATTTACTTATACTGCTAACTTATAAACAGGTACACCTTGTCAACAAGAAACATCAGCAGTTGAAGTAACAGTCTGATACAGTGCTTCAGACCTTACTTTTCAATAAAGCAGACAAGATAATAGGGAATGAAAACCTATATACATATATAAGTTTACTATTATAATCTCGAGTTAAGATACACACAGATGAAAAATTTTAAATACAGATGTTCGAATGTTCATCTGGTTGAACATCTCAATCTTTGAAAGTTTATATTAGCAAATGCATTGTGCATTCGCTAATATAAATTCAAAGAACTATACAGAGATTGAAGTATAGTGCGGTTAGGGAAATTCAAGCCCCCAACAAAAATGTGATGTTAGGTATAGGAGTTTACTTTATGTGAGCTCCTATACAGACATCACGTGATGTGTTCAGAAGCAATGTCGAATCTGCTGAATTCATTCAGCTGATTAGACATTGTGACTTTTGAGGTTTGTTTTTGATATGTCGAACAGAAATTATTTTTAGGTTCATATGTTCATAGGTAGGTACTAGGCTATCTCCCCGAGGGCATTTATAAGCCTAGTCAGAGTGTGTCGGCTTTCGCCACCCCATTGATTAATTAACTGATCCTCTGTCAAGCAGAGCCAATGAAGTGATCCCAGGGGTGTATTTTCTGTTACCCATCCACTCATCAAGGGTTCTCTTGAAGAGTGTTAGTGAGGGGCTCTGCCTGATGTAATATGGAATTTTGTTCCAAAGCATGGGGAGTCTCTATGACAGGAATCTATCCCTCCAGCATGTTTTATTTATTGTTGTGGCAAGGTTTAGCTCACTAGAGTGTGTGGCTCACAGTGACTTTGATTTTTTTAGGTGGAGCATGTCCATCAATTCCGAGTTGGACATGGCTTTGTAAGTCAGGCAGAGATCACCTCTGAGTAAGCGATATGCCACTGAGTACAGCTGGAGTTTTTTCAGTCGGGCTGCATAGGACATATGTTTGAGGCCAGTAATCCTCTTGGTGAGGTACTTTAGTGGTCTTTCCAGCTGTTGGAAGTGTCTTGTGAGGTACATCCCAAATGGGGCATTGTACTCTATGATGGGTCTAATGAGTGACGAGTAGAGGGGCACTATAACCTCTTTATTTCTAGATGTGAACCCTTTAGTAATTAGATGGGCAACATAGAAGGATTTCCTAACTATTTTGGCAATATGACTATCAAAGGAGAGATTACTATCTACCTGGGTCCCCAGATCTCTTATTACTTCTTCTGTATTAAGGGGGCTGCCACTTATGTGGTAATTTGTGGGTGTTTTGTTTTTCCCAGATGAGAGGACTATGGATTTTTTGGCATTTAGCTTGAGGCCATGATTTTGACACCAGGTGTCCGTCTCAGTAAGGCCCTTTTGGAGGATGTCTGTGTCAGCCGGAGAGTCAATTATGGCTCCCAGTTTGCAGTCATCAGTGAACTTGGTTAGCCATAGTCCTCCTGTGTTTGCCTGTACTTCTGAGAAGTATATGCTGAACAGTAGGGGTCCCAGGACCGAGGCTTGCAGGACACCACTTGTGACTGGTTTAGAGTCTGACCTGGAGCCCGCTATTCTTACCATGTGAGTTCTGTCTGTAAGCCAGTTGGCAACCCATCTCGTGACATAGGGGTTTATGTTCAGGCTGGTGAGTTTTTCTGTAATACCCGAGTGGGGAGTGGTGTCAAAAGCCTTGGCGAGGTCAAGGTAGGCTGTGTGAACCACCTTTCCCTAGTCTATGGCCTTGGTGACTGTCTCAGAGTCATCCAGGTTTAGTAGGCATGATCTGCCCTTAACAAAGCTGAACTGGGTTGGGTCAAGTGTTTGGAGGTTCCCAATGTCTTTGTTAATTAATTCCATGATGATGCACTCCATAGCCTTGCAGACCAGGCTAGTCAGGCTTATGGGGCGATAGTTATCAGGGTCAGTTGTGGCCCCTCCTTTGTGGAGAGGAATAACCGTTGCTGTGCGCCATTCTATGGGCACATAGCCTGTGGAGAGTCTGAGGTTGAACAGCGTGTTTAGGTGGGGGGGGTTAGTTTGTTCTGTAGTTCATGCAAGATGCAGCCTGGGACACCATCTGGTCCCACTGACGCTGTGTTTTTGGCTTTTGAAAGGGCTGTTTTCACCTGTGCGTCTGTGATTTCTGGGACACTACACTTTTCCGGTATTGTTGTGGGCCCTTTTGCAGGTGAGAGGGGGGGGTGAAGTTCACACTGAATCTATCTGCCAGGATGTTGGCAATATCATTAGGTTCAGTATATTTTGTGTTATTTTGCACAAGTTCAGTGCATATCTGCGATTTGTCACCTAGATTCTTAACATAGCTAAAGAAGGCTTTGTGATTATCTTTTGAATCCTTGGCTATTTTTCTTTCAAAGTTAGCCTTGGATGACTTCATGAGGGACCTTAGTTTCTTACTGATACTGATCAGGGATGTCTTTCCTTCTTGGGATTTGCTTTTTTTCTGAACTAGTTTCCTCCTTCTATTGTACAGCCTGTTTATTGCAGGGGTCCACCAAACTGGTTTCCTTCTCTTAGAGGAGTGAGTCTTGATTTTGCTAGGGATGGCAAAATCCATGCATCCTTGTAGGTGCTCATAGAGTGCATTTGTAAAGGTTTCTGCATCTTGGCCAGCATTATCCTTTAGCGTGGGGGCTGTGAAACCTACCACCTCTTTCTTAAGTAAGGTGAAGTTTGCTTTAGAAAAGTTTTTTACTGTGGTTTCCTTAGTTGGGGGTGGTGGTGGGGTGTGGACATCCAGAGTGATTAGTTTATGGTCTGATCCAACCAGTGACGGGTTGACCTCTGGTGTGGAACACCTGTTGCCCATGTTGGTGATGACCAGGTCCAATATGTTTTCACCTCTGGTAGGGGAGTTTACCAGCTGATCCAGGGCAATTGAGTTGATGAATTCCAGGAAGCAATGGGCCTGGGAATTTGTACTTGAGTAGTTTTCCAAGTGAATGGTAGGGTAATTGAAATCGCCCAATATCAGGGTGTTCGGTAGGCCCTTCATGTTTTCCAGTGTCTCCACAAAGGTGGAGTGGTGGTCCTGGGTCATGGAGGGTGATCTGTAGCAGAACACAATTTGCATTGCAGATTTGCCCGATGTTAGTTGCACATGGAGGATCTCAGAGGTATCATGCTGTGCCACTAACCTGGAGGTGTAGGTATCCTTGATGAATATGGATACACCTCTTCCTTTTGTGTTTCGGTCCATGTTCTGTGGCCAAAACGTGTGGTATGAGTTGTAGCCCAGTAGTGCTGGAGTGCTGTCTGGAGCCTTGAACCAGGTTTCAGTTACTGCACAGATGTCGATGTTCTCCATACTGAGGAGTGCTTTGAACATGTGCATTTTGAGATTTAAACTCCTGGCATTGAGTAGCATAACCCTCAGTTTTTTGTTAATTGTGATCTTTACGAAGGAGGGTTTGACCTTTGAGCCTTGCCTAAAAAGGCACTATGGGGACAGCAAGAGCCTTGGCCAGTATTCGAAAGCCTAGGGGTGACAGGTGTAACCCATCTCTTGCGAAGCAACATGGCTTGTCAAGCATGTCGTCCCAGGCTGACAGACACTGGATCCCCTTTGAATGACACCAGAAGCTCAGCCAATTGTTGAAATTGATCATTTTTTCTTTATACTGAGGTATCATTCTTGGTAAGGGCAGGATGCTGCTCAGGGTCAGGGTCATACCAGCCTGGGCTGCATGATTAGAGAGCTCTTCCATGTCTCTTTTCATGTAGTCCAGGGAGGTATGTCTCAGGTCATTCACACCAACATGAACAATGACAGTCATATTTGTACTTGTTCTGGAGTGACCTGAGTTCTTGTGTTATGTGATGGATTCTGGCTCCCGACAGGCAGCTAACAGTAACCTTCTGCTTGTCCAGCCTAGTGAGTGGGACACCAGTGTGCCTGACTATAGAGTCACCTATTACTAGTGTGTTCCGTTCGACATACTGATAGTAAACCACACACACACACACAAATAGTTCACCTTAAGTTGGTCACCTGCCTCCTAATTTGGTCAACAGGAAGGTGTTGACAGTGGCGTAGGATTGCTATAATGCCAGGGATAGGGAATCTGCCTTTTCCTCAGTACTTTGTGATCCTGTAGTTGGCATGGGGGGGGGGGGGGCATTGTTTTTTTATTTGCACGTGCCAGGAGTTTATCTCAGAGCTTGCACTGTGGGAGGATGAACTTTTTTTTCTGCTTTTCAATTTTTCACATTAATGTTTTTCAGTTTTACTACATTTAGATACATGTAAGTATATATACATCATAAATTAAAAAATATATATATATATATACATATACACACACACACACATATACATATATATATATATATATATATATATATATATATATATATATATATATATATATAGTTCCCCATCATTTGACCGTACGTTTGTTTGGCAAATGTCAGGGTGTGAATTAATGTCAATAGCCGAATGGTGGATATGTAAATGGCATGGAATGTCGATACTGGTAAGTGGTGTTGGGGGTTGACTGTGTGTGTGTGTGTGTGTGTGTGTGTGTGTGTGTGTGTGTGTGTGTGTGTGTGTGTGTGTGTGTGTGTGTGTGTGTTGGGAATGGGTGTTCTGTGTCTGTGTGATAATTTATGCATTTTAGAGTAAGGGTAAGGGTTAGGTTAGGGGATAGATGTAGCGGTGTGTGTGCGTGTTTGTGAATGTTTGGGTGTCTGAGTCTGTCTTGTGTAGTTGCAGTGTTATGGGAAGGTTTTAATGATGTTAAGGCGTAGGGTTAGGGATGGGGGAGGGGCAACATTAGGGTCAGAGTTAGCACCCATTACTAAGGTGGTACACGGGGCAGGGATGGGAAACAACAAATGTTATGAGGAACAGAACAAAACAAAAACGAGGCAAAAGTCAGGGACAACTTCAACTTTGCTTTACATAAACAGCAGCCAGAGAATAAATATTCCATCTTATTTTACATAAATGCACACTAATCATGTAAATCCGCACTTTAAACTGAGAAAACAGCAAGAAGATAAGTTGCTTTCATGCACATCCTCACCTCTCCATACTAATTCAGTGACTGCAATTCTCTATGTTTTGCTAAGAAATCAGAAATTTTATGTGGCACAGATCAAAGTATGAGGGAAGGTCGGGGACATTATAAAAATCAGGGACAGTTTCAACTTTCCTTCACACAGCCACCAGAGTATAAATACCCCAAAACAGTTTACACAAATGCACTGTGCTCCTGAAAAAATCAGACTTTAAAATGACCAACCATCAAGAGGGCAAGCTGCTTTCATCTACAGCCTGTCTCACCATTTAGTGACATCAGTCTTCAACAATTTACCAGAAGACCACAGGTTTTATGAGGCACAGACTAAAAGCAAGAGGTAAAATCAGGGACAGTTTCAACTTTGCTTCACACACACAGAGTAGTAAGACAGTAAACAGTCCAACTTATTTCATGTGCAAAATCTGAGACTTTAAACAAAGGAAATACATGTTTATTTCATTCACAGCCATCCTGCACCCCCCTCAGTTTTCAATAATGTATCTCATTATCCATCTGGATAAAAAAACTTCCCACATGAGCAAACAACGTGATTCTTTCATCTACAGAAAATTTGCAGCTCCTCTGTTTCAGTGACTGCAATTATCAATATTACATCCAGTTGCCTGCAAGAAGAAAAACAAACAAAAAAAAAGTCCCTCATGAGCCAACAATATGCCTCTTTCATCCACAGCAAGCCTGTAGTCTCACTTATTTACTGACTATAGTTCTCAATACTATCCGGTCGCCTGCCAGGATAAAGAAAAATACTTATGTTCTACTGGCTTGTATTTACTGTAGTATTTAATATTTGCAGGCTTTCTGCTTTTGTCTTCCCATGATTCATGGATAGTCAATAAGCAGAAAGCCA
This sequence comes from Protopterus annectens, assembly GCF_019279795.1. Taxonomy (NCBI): domain Eukaryota; kingdom Metazoa; phylum Chordata; order Ceratodontiformes; family Protopteridae; genus Protopterus; species Protopterus annectens. Next base: position 535,900,280 of record NC_056751.1, on the reverse strand, counting down.
TGGTATATTACACAGGACTGTTTCAGGCCATCTGTTTATTTATTTAGTTATGTACTTATTTTTTAAGTATGAAACCTTCTTTACTTTAAAAGAAATGAATAAATAAATGGACTTAATTGAGGTGGATAGCATCAATAACACATGCTGTGTATGTGCAGTGATAGGAAATGGGAGTACACAGATGTAAATATATTCAGTGTCTATTACTGAATGTTTTTTTTTAATTAACAAGCATCACTAATGATTAAGTTCAGCACATAATCTAATGAAATGTGTTATCAGTGCTGATATAAAATTTAAAAATGTATGTGTGTGTGTCTATGCATCTATATATATATATTATATATATATATATATATATATATACACACACACACACACACACACACACACACACACACACACTGCAATGATAAAGTATTTGCCCCCTTCCTGATTTCTTATTTTTTTGCATGTTTGACACACTTAAATGTTTCAGATCATCAAACAAATATAAATATTAGACAAAGGTAAACCAAGTAACCACAAAATACAGTTTTAAGTGATGATTTTAAAAAAACTATCCAAACCTACATGGCCCTATGTGAAAAAGTAATTGCCCTCTAAACCTAATAACTGGTTGTGCCACTCTTAGCAGCAACAAATGCAAACAAGCATTTGCGATAACTGGCAATGAGTCTTTCACATCGCTGTTGAGGAATTTTGGCCCACTCTTCTTTGTAGAATTGTTTTAAGTCAGCCATATTGGTGGGTTTCCGAGCATGAACTGCCTTTTTAAGGTCATGCCACAGCATCTCAATTAGATTCAAGTCTGGAATTTGACTAGGCCACTCCAAAACCTTAATTTTTGTTTTTTTTAAGCCATTCAGAGGTGGACTTGCTGATGTGTTTTGGATCATTGTCCTGCTGCAGAACCCAAGTGCGCTTCAGTTTGAGGTCACAAACTGATAGCTGGACATTCTCCTTCAGGATTTTTTGGTAGAGAGCAGAATTCATAGTTCCATCAGTCACAGCAAGTCATCCAAGTCCAGAAGCAGCAAAACAGCCCCAGAACATCAAGTACCACCACCATATTTGACTGCTGGCATGATGTTCTTTTTCTGAAATGCTGTGTTACTTTTATGCCAGATTTAATGAAATGCACACCTCCCAAAAAGTTCATCTTTTGTTTCATCAGTCCACAGAATATTTTCCCAAAAGTCTTGGGGATCATCGAGATGTCTTTTGGCAAAAGTGAGACGAGCCTTTATGTTCTTTTTGGTCAGTAGTGGTTTTCACCTTGGAACTCTGCCATGCATGCCATTTTTGCCCAGTTTCTTTCTTAGGGTTCAGTCATGAGCACTGACCTTAAGTGAGGCTTGCAGTTCTTTAGATGTTCGGGGTTCTTTTGTGACCTCTTGAATGAGTCATTGCTGCACTCTTGGGGTAATTTTTGTAGGACGGCCACTCCTGGGAAGGTTCACCACTGTTCCATATTTTCTCCACTTGTGGATAAGGGCTCTCACTGTAGTTCGCTGGAGTCCCAAAGCTTTAGAAATGGCTTTGTAAACTTTTCCAGACTGATAGATGTCAATTACTTTGTTTCTCATCTGTTCCGCAATTTCTTTAGATCGCGGCATGATGTCTTCCTTTTTGGGATCTTTGGGCTTACTTCACTTTGTCTGACAGGTTCTATCTAAGTGATCTCTTGATTCAACAGGTCTGGCAGTAATCAGGCCTGGGTGTGGCTAGTGAAATTGAACTCAGATTTTCCAAAAATGTGATTAACCACAGTTACTTCATAATTTAACAAGGGGGGCAATTAATTTTTCACATAGGGCCATGTAGGTTTGGATAGTTTTCCCTTAATAAATAAAATCATCACTTAAAAACTGCATTTTGTGTTTACATGGGTTATCTTTGTCTAATATTTGTCTAATATTTAAATTTGTTTGATGATCTGAAACATTTAAGTGCGACAAACATGCAAAAAAATAAGAAATCAGGAAGGGGCGAATACTTTTTCATTGCACTATATATATATATATATATATATATATATTGAGAAACCGAGTGAGATTGGCTGGCCATAGGTCCTTTGCAGATGTGGGCCCAGGACAGCCACCCAGATTTTCCTGATTATAATCTGCTACTGTATAGAGCTCCTTGCATATCAGAGCCTGAAGCTCAGGAACTTTTCTAGCTAATGTAATGGTCACTAAAAAGGAGTATTTCTGAGAAAAAAGAATGATTGAAGTGCTACACTCATATAAAGCTAATTACAATTGTTATGGTAAAATTTTCAAATCCCAAGGATGTGTCCTCCGTTTCCTTAGTGGATTTACTTGTAGGATCCCTTTCAAGTCCTGCTTCTCTATGCTGTGCAATAACAGAGGTGGTTCTCTCAGCAGGTATAGAGAAATAGCTGAGATATTCACCTTAAAAGTACAAGAGACACCTTTGGCTAGCAACTTTGCTATGTCTTTAAAGATCTTGACTTTCAGACAGCACTTGGATGGAATATTCCTGGTACTGAACTATTCTGAGAATCTTTTTAGTTTAGCCACTTATTTTCTAGTGCTCATTCTCCTGGCCTCTTGCAGCATATGACAGACCTTGTCCAGATGTCTGCTCTTAGTAGGAAGTAGACAGAAGGAATCCATGCTGCTGACCTCATGGTTCTTGGATTTGAGTGCACAGGTGTACCGTCTTCTTGTGTTAAGTGTGGGAATACATTGCATGGCTCATATTTTGTTCTGTGTAGTGTTATTTTGGATTACTGTTTTATATAATGTGTTGTGTGTGCTCAAGTAAGAACCTGAGTTTCCACTGGGCCATCCATATCAGAGTGGAAAACTACGATCCTGCACCAGAAAGGAAAAATCAGAAGAAGCTTCACTGCATCCACCCTAGACTTCTGTACAGCTTGTGGGATAAGTGGAAGGGGGGATGCGAACAGCAGATATCCCTTCCATTTCATACTGAAGGCATCTGTGGCTTAAGTCTTTGGACAGGGAACCCCAAACAGAAGATGGGGAATTGGTAGTTCTTACCTGAAGCAAACACTTCTACTACTCACTTCTCCAGGGTATCCAAGAAGCTTCTGAATAGTTGAAGTTCAGCTTCCATTTGAAGTTGTTGATTAGAGAGCTACTTGGCCTGTCTGCCAGTTCATTCTCCCTCTATGAAATGTCATTGGCTTGTAGATATAATTGCAGAGGTGGCTATTGTACATATTATAACCACAAATCTGTACAGCCAGTATGAGCAGGTCCCCCCATCTTGTTTATGTATCACATGACCTCAATGCTGGCTGGATTTAGCTCACTTTGTAAGTCAAAAAAGTCTAGTACAAGGGTCATTGTCTCTTTCACATTTATGTAGTAGCTCTGCATGTTTCTGGTCCAGGAGCTACTACCTCTAAGATATGACAGATAAATCCTCTGTGTCAGGATTGGTGAATCTAATCTGGTCTGGTAAGGGACTCGTTTAGAGTGGGGGTTCTATTCTAACAGGCTGCCTACCATGTCCACCAGAGAAAATTTTTTTTTTGGAAGGAGTAGAAGTATCCAGTGTGACAGTAGGTGTCTTTGTTGAAGTCATACTCTCCAAATGCCAATGTATTTTTATGATATGAAATTGAACCATAGGGACTACCTCTCCGAATACACTCTCACATGTGGCTTGGGGCATCTCTGGTTTGCAGAGCTTTTGGCTATGTCAGGTTAAGAAAAAATAATGTCAACATCAAGGCTTTCTACTCTCTGGGAGAAACAGATGAATCTTCTCCATGTCTAACAGAGGTCTCAGGGGAAAAACTGCCCATGTCTTCAGGCCCAAGTTAAACTTGGGAATGGGGAAAGTGAAACACCAACAAAAAGGAACTCAAAAATAAAACAAAACTTTGGTCAAAACAATGGAAACATCAGTTTAATTCAGCAAAGATTTCAAGGTAACTGTTCCTCAATGCTTTCAATGGACTTCCTGATTATGGGACCAAACAGGGTGTGTTCAGGTAAGAACACATCAAAGTGCATCACAATTAACACTGGGATTCCACAGGAATGTGTTCATAGCCCACTGTTATTCACCATCCTGACCCACGAATGTTATGCTAAAGCACAAGTCCAACCATATCAAGTTTGCTGATGACACCACGGTCATGGGGCTCATCACAAACGAGGATGAAAGGGTGTACAGAGGGGAGGTGGCATCTCTGACCAGTTGGTGTGAGGGGAACAACCTTGACCTGAATGTAAGCAAGACCAAAGAGATTATAATCAACTTCAGGAAAAGGGGAGCAAACCACCCAGTGCACAGGGTAAATGGTGAGAGACTGGAGAGGGTTAAGATTACGAAAATCCTGGCTATAGAAAGCGCACCAATTTCTCCACTTTTCAAGAAGGCTAAAAAAACCTAAGCATCCTCCTCATATTCTTTCCACCTTCTATGGAGGTGCAATAGAGAGCATCCTCGCCTGCAACTTCACAGTGTGGTTTGGAAGCCGCACAGTTACAGAAAGGAAGGTGCTACAAAGAGTGAGGAGGGTTGCAGAGAAGGTAACAGATTCCAATCTTCCATCGATACAACATCTTTATTCTGCAAGAAGCATCTGAAAGGACACTAAAATAATATAGGACAACACACATCCTGCACATGGACTGTTTAAACATCTGACATAAGCAGGAAATATCGCAGCATATGCTGCAGGACTACACGATTCAGTAACAGTTTCGACCCTACAGTGATTAGACTTCTGAAATCGGGCACTAGTCACAGGGGTCTGGACACACAAGTCAATTTTTATTTATTTGTGCACTATATACGTACATATATTCCAAGTAGAGTGCAATATTTATTAATTATATCCATAGTCAGCATTATTTAACTCACTCCAGCGCAATATTAGACAAATAACTTGGGCATTTCAATCTGTAGCGTGTTTTGTTTTACTTTAAATAGGGTAGTTAATTTAACTCAGGGGAGGGTATTCTTTTCGTATATGAGTGTTGGTAAATGTCGCTTCTCTTTCTTGCATGTAATGGGAGTAATATTGTATTTTTAGTTATGCTTAGTCCTTTACTTGTATGTGTTGTTTCACTTTCCTTTGTAATCTCAAGAGTTGAGCTGATGCATGAATGTGTAGTTCTAAATAACAATAAAGTTTACTTTGACTTCACCAAGTTTGATTTGTAAATTATTTTGTGAGCAAGAGACAGCTGTACAAAGTTAAGATAACAGGGGAATTTTAGCCAGTTTAGTTCAATCAGGGCATGAGAGTGGTGTGTGCAATAAGGTGTACCAATTGCAAATTTGGCTATTTTATAATAGCATGATTGAAGTTTGTTCTTTAGGGACATATGGAGGTTGATGAGAATGGGAGCACCATACAGGAGGGAAGAGAGCAGAAAGGTATTGGAAGTGTTTTTTGGTAGGATTGTATATAATCTGTTTGTGTCTATAGCATTTAGCAAGCTTAAAATCAGTTTTTATATCTTGTCAAAGGTAAGTTTATCATCTATAATGATACCCAACAGCTTGGCCTTAGTTACAATTTCAGTTTATGTGTTATTTTGAGAGTACATTTTGAAATCATGTGAAAGAGGTTTTGTTGAGTATCACGCTGCCAACCCAGCTATCTGGAATTTTGTAAATAATTCTGTCATTTGTGAATATTTGAAAGTCCAAACTAGTAACTGAAAAATAAAAGTAGACGGAAGGGAATATAATAATTATACTTGAAGTAATTAATTATGATCCCAAAGGAGGGGATTTTAAAAGTTTGCTCAGTTATAAAGAAATCTGGTGGCAAATATATTTAGATGAGACTACGCCACCGTGTTTACATGATTATATATCAGTCAAACCACTGTTATATTATTAATGAAAAAATATTTTAAACAACCATTTTTAATATTTTATTATGGCAAAGTAAGTTGAATATGTATATGAATTAGTTAAGATTACGATTATGCACATATTATTTGGGTATATATACTTTACGTAATTGTCTGTATATGTACAGTGTCTTTACATTCACTCAATATTTATACATTATTAATGCATCTATTTACATTAATTTATGGTTATTTTTATGCATTTTCATGCATTGTTATGCATTTATATATTTTTTGATGTGTATCTATGCTAGGTTTACGATAAATAGAGAATGGAACACTACCAATTATATATACAATCATACACATTAAATTATATATTCATATTCATACACATATATACACTACATTATACAGTACTATACATGAATTATTGTACATAGCGGTATTTATTTATTTATTAATAGACAGGTATTTTTTTAAATAACTTTTTAATATTGATAAAATTGGAAATAATTAATTATTTATATTTATATTTATATATATATATATATATATATATATATATATATATATATATATATATATTTCTTAGTTTATGCATTATTTAAATTATAAATTATAATATAAGGGTACTGAAATTAATTATATTTTTATTTATATAAGTGTCCAGCAACTGCACTTTAAGAATCCATATGCATTTCAATGAATTTATATATATATCTTAGAGAAATTATATGCGCATTTCAACAACACATATGCGCATTTCAAATAACAACTGTGCCTGTAAATTTTCAAAATGTGTTAGGTTTAGGCACCAAAAAAGTTTTAAATTGTTGAATGTAAACTAACAGTTTAGTTCTGATGAAGCCCGGATGACACTGGGTGAAAGCCCTTAACTGATCCTAGAACTTTCGTTTCGTATTTTAATTTTCTGTTCGTTTGTACATCTATAGCAGTCATTTGGATTTTCAGTTGTATTAAAGTTAAGACCTGGTTCACCGCATCATCCTTGCCAGCTGTGATTTGTTTCAAATGGAGTGACGGCACTCATTGATGAACTCTACTTTTATTTTTCATTTGTGAATATTGATATGACTTATACAGAACTGTATGTTATGTACTGAGCTAAAATGTAACCACAGCATGCCCTGCTGACTTAGAACAGAAAATAAGTTGAAATTGCACTGCTTTACGATTGGTGCTATAAATGATCTCTCTTAGTTTCAGTCTAGCAGACACAATATCTAGAGCTAGAAGTTTTTGTTTTGTTTTGAAAGAGAAGTAATTACTGGGTTTAAAATGTAAAAATGTTTTATTGCTTTATGATGTCTTAGCAGCTGCACAGTTCTGAGATATATGTATTTTTAACACAGAGATGTTAAATTCTGTTAGTTTATGTTTCACCTGGGAACTAAAGTCAGGTGACAAAAAGTGATGTCATCTAAGCTAGCCCAGCAGTAAAATTTGATATTAATATAAGAACTCTCTCAGAGAGAGAGACTGGGCATTTTGTATTTTGTCTTGGACCTAGCAAGAACATCCACTCATCACCACCTTCTGCACTTGCCAAATCCAAGAACTGGAATGTACAGAAAGCAAAGTATACTCCACTCTGTTTAGCGTAATAAAACTTTTAACCCACGCTTTTGTTAAAAAACTTCATCAGAATATGACAAACATACAAAACCCCACAGTTTAAAACCAACCACTATGAATATCGATCCCCACCAATAGGCACGTTGTTTCAATTAAACAATTAATCCATCAAAAATTCAAGAACATGATATTTCCTTATATAGACTCTACGGTCCTCTAAAAAAACATTTTATGTTAACAGCATCATTTATGACAGGTTCTTTGTCTGAATTTAATCTGATTTGCCATAAAGTTTCTCTTTTTTCAAGATATGTTTTAAAATTACCACCCCTTAAATAATTTGTTCCCTGCTCAAGAATGGAAAATAAAAATGTTTTATACTCAGGGTATATAATGGTGTGCTTATAAAATGTGTTTGTTTTGTCTTGCTTTTTAATACTGTAATAATATTCTTTTATTCTAACACCTAAGGACTTGGTGGTCATACCAATGTAAAATGCTCCATACTGTGCACAAACACTTATATAAATAATTTCTTTACTCTTACAGTTAAAATATCCAGGGACCTTAAGGGTGTACTGTACATTCTGCACTTGCCTTGTTGTGAGTAAGATTTAGGGCATAGTAGCTCTTTTAGATATAGATAGGAATATAGTAAATATTAATTTAGATGATTTCTGTATTTATTTGAGACTGTCCTGCATTGTTGTTTTAAGTATTTTCTGTGGTTTTGAACTCTCAAGTTACTGTGTTGACTTAATGAGTATTGTTTTGTTCTTTTATTATTTATTATTAAATACTTTTAAACCTATCTTTGTGGCTGATATGTGTGAGACATATTTAAGCTCTTAGAGTACTTGCATATGTATGTGGTGACACTGTATAGGCCACTCAAACAGCCTTGCTCTTGGTCAGACTACCATTTGGATTAATAGTAACATTAATCAGTATGATTGGACACCCTTTGCCAAGGACCTTAGAGTAGCTGATAAAGAGTTGACTGGTGGCAGCTGAAACTACCTTGTAGTCTGGGCAGAAGGGGGAATAGCTAGTAAACCTGTGCCAGCCAGTTTCTGCACAAATCAAATCTCAAAGTATGTGTGTGCGTGTGTGTGTGTGTGTGTGTGTGTGTGTGTGTGTGTGTGTGTGTGTGTGTGTGTGTGTGTGTGTTTGTGTGTGAGAGGGAGCTACTTGGCCAGAGACACAAAGCACTCAGACAGGCAGGGTGCTGGAAGTCTTAGCTTGGCCACTCGGCTGAGATCTCAACCCTATAGCTGTGCCAGTGGGGAGTCTTACTGGGGATCTGGGGAAAGAAGGAAAAACCAGCCCCAGACTGACTGTGATCTCTGTGTGCTCCTAAGGGAAATTGCACTTTGTGTGTGTGCTTGTCATCCCCTCAGTGTGCACGTCCCCTACCTGTTGCCAATGGTGATATTTAATTCCTGTAACCTGTGTACAGTGGTCACTGAAGGTGTTTGTACAGTGAAAACTGAAGGTGTTTGTACTCACAATCAGCCGCTCAGTGAACATTCAGAGTTTCATATCAAGGTTTTTTTTTTGTTAGCTACGTTAGTCAGGGAGACCAGGCAAGCATGTCACCAAAGGAGTATGGCAAGCTGACAAGGACCCATGTGGCTGAGATGTGCCAGGCTAAAGGACCGGTGCATGGAAACCTGACTAAAGCAGACATGATTGCGTTTTAGTCATAGCTGCTTTGCAGAATACCAACCAGGAGGACAACCAGGCTGACCTTGGGAATGTACAACTCACAGAAAATTGACAGCTCCACCTTTCCACAGAGGACTTAAAAATCCATCTGCAGATAAAGAGATTCGAGCTGGAGGCCAAGCGTTTGGAAACAGAAGCAGCAGAGAGACTGAGACATCTACAAGCTGAGAAAAATGAGAAACTGCGATGCCTGGAAGCTGAGGAGAATGACAGGCAGAGGCAACATGAAAAGGAGATGCTGGCTCTTCGCCAGAGTCATGGAGATAATGGGGAAGGGAGTAACCAAACCCCAGAAGCAACAAAGGTCAGTAAATTTCTTCCAAAATTTACAGAGGGGATAATTTTCATAGTTTCATTCATACATTTGAAAGGGTATGTAAACAGTATAATATTGACTACGGATTCTGGGTACGGTTCCTGGCCCCCTTACTCCACGATAAACCTGTAGCTCCTATTTCTAAATTGTCTGATACTGTCTGCTTAAATTATAATACAGTCAAACATTGTGTTTGTTAGAATGCTTTATGTTAACACCTGAAACTTATAGGAAAAAGTTTTGTGAGCAAAGACGCAAGACAGATGAAAGTGTGTGAATATATTGCTGAACTAAGCACTTATTTTCAAATGTGGGTGAGTGGATGTCAGGTCACCAATTTTGAAAGGCTGGCAGATCTTTTGGTTTGGGAACAAGCCCTTAGCACTTTGCCTGGGGACATGAGAATCTGGTTAGCTGACAAACAATGCAATACCGCAGATAAGTTAGGGAAAAAGGGAGACCTATACCTAAGCAAGCAGGGCATCACTGAACAGGAAAGGGACATCCAGTGCTGCCCATGGGTTTAAAGGAAAACAAGATATTAAAGCAGATTCTCCAACCTGCCGACTCTTCCAGTCCCTATTCTTTGATAAAGCTTAAAAAAATCACCCTTGCAGCTTTAAAAAATAACCCACTCAACTGTTTTCCCTGTTCTGCTTCCTAGCTTTCTATACTGTTTTTGTTTCACTTTACAAACCAACTTGAAAAACCTGTAGCTGGCTCTGAAATTATGATGTCACATCTGCCATCTGCTCTTGTTCTAGCTATCGGGATGTTTCCTCCCCCAAAGTGATGTAATCCCCTCCTGATTTGCATGCTGTGTAGAAGAGCCAGTATTCCTCCCACATTGTGATGCCAGACCTGCCTTACCCAGCCCACTAAACCTAATAAAACCCATGTGGTGTGTGGAACTCCTTTTCATTGTACGTGTATCCTGTCGACTGCATTTGTTTGAGGGACTACTGAAAAGTTTGGATTGCCTGCATTTTCGTCTGCATTTTTTGCTTCATTGGTAAGAGAAGTCTTCTAGTGAATTAAAAATGTAATTCTACACACATCCCCTGTTTGAATGCACTCCTAGCCCTATTTTGTGCTGCCTGATATAGTTTATGTTTCTGTTTGAGGGTGCCACATGGTTCACTAGTGTATGCTGCTGTCGACTATCTAGATTAGCCTTCTGTTGTATTTGCTTTCTGCTGATATATAATTATATGTATTTTGTATATTATTATTGTATTATGGTTATACATTTTATTTGATACTGCTGGTTCTCGGTTAAGTATCTAGTTGTTGTGTTCCCGTGTGTGGATGCTGCCTTCTGTTTTAGTCAGGTCCCATGCTGCATGCTGAATTCGGCTTGGAGAGTATTATCTGCGTTTATCTTCGTTACTGATACTCAGAATAAGCTGTCTTTTCTTTTTTTTTTATGCAAGTGTTGGTTTATAGTGATAGCTTGTATATTTATCACTACTGCTGCTCATTTGTTTTTTCTAATTTTAACATGTTATTAATGGTCATTTCGGCATCTGTGTGTGCCGTGCTAGTTTATATATATATTTTTTTCTGCTGCACATTAGTGTTTCATGCAGCTGTTTTAAAGGTTAGAGCGAGTTGGACTGCAATTGCGACGTTCTCTCGTCGGCAAGTATCATGTTTACATGCCCTTGTTTTGCTGTGTATGCTGTGGGTCATGTTTGTGTGTGCCGATATCCTCTACATTTTTGAAAAGCCCCCTCACCCTGAAGAAAGTTTCTATTTCATGGTATATTCTGAACCAAGTTAGGTACTGCTGTAGATATTTTAGCTCTGTGAGCTGTTCTTGGTATTGTAACACATAGCACTTGTATTTAAAAAATCCGATGAAGTGTAATGTTGGTGTGGGTCTGAAACTGTTCTAACTGAAACCTCCAAGGTCCGGAAGGGGTTCTGCTGAGTCAGCGTAGCAGGAGCATTCATTATGAATGGAGAATACTATATAATTTCATCAGCGGCACCCATTTATTTCCACTTATATGTATTATTAGCATTGATATTTTGCAATAACACTGGTCTTGTACGAATTGACTGTTCGCTCAGGTCTGCTAGATTGTCTTACTGTAACACATCGCTAGCTTTAGTGGTGTTAACTGTACCTTGCCAGATTTTTCAGTTATGGACACTGAAATTGCTTTATCAGCATAGGCAGTATGATTAGATACTAACTTGACTTCAGGGCTGTATGTTTTAATGTTGCTCCTTGTTTAGTTTTTATAACGTGTTTAATGCATCTCCTCTAAACATTCCTGTGTCTATTTTTAGTACCACTATTGTGCAAGGATATAATGGGGGTTCACACCTGTGGTTAGTTGGGCAAGCAGCAGCTCAATTCAGTCATGTTTTTGGACCAGTATAGCATTGTATTAGAGCTTCAAAAACATTGAAACACCTCCTCCATATGTTTTATTCAGAGCTGAGGGGGATCAAAATGTATGAAAGGCACTGTAGACTTTAAAAGCCAGAGTGATTACTACAATTTTGAACTATGTTTCTGTGACTGCATATATGTGTGTGAATTTTCTAGGGTAAGGAGTGCTTCCAGGTAATACATTTTTTTATATTTAAACTACTAGCATTGAGAAGCAGCACCTTTAGGTATTTCTGACTATTTATTATGTTGGTGGGCTTAATTTGGCATATCCCAAAAAAGGCACTATGGTGACAAAGTTTTTGTCAATATTCGGAAGCCAAGTGGTGATATTTATTTATTTATTTTATTTATTTATATTTATTTATATTTGTTGACCGGGAGTGTCCGACTGGATGTAGGTCCATTTTCAGCGGAGGCCCAGGGAGAAAGGCTCCACAGTTAAAATAAACAGACAGTAGTTACATTGGATTACATAGCGATTAACAATTTACATAGCAATTACTTACAACATATTTACAGATGAAGAACATAGTACATCAGTAGACAACTAGAATCTTTATCTGTGAAGTACATAACAGACATTAACAAATGTTAAAATAAGAAGTTCCTGCTGTATAAGTACTAGGCTTATGAGCATCTGAGCTTGCTAGAATCAAGGGCATAGCCAGCATGTTTTTAGGTGCGTTTTAGTAAAGTTTTGAAGTGGGTGCATGATGGTACGGATATGTGCAAACCATCTCTTGAAAAGCATAGTGGCTTGTCGGTTATGTCTACCCAAGCTGTCAGAGATTGGATCTCCTTGTTGTGACACCAGAAACTAAGCCATTTGTTGAAGTAGGTAATTTTTGCTGGTCCTGTGGTATAATCATTGCTGAAGGTAGGATGCGAATCAAGGCTAGATTCATACCCACCTGAGACACATGTATTCAGAGAGCTACATGTCCCTCTTCATATAGTCCACTGAGGTATCATGGACTATGACCGTCATACTGGTTCTTGTGTTTTAAAGCCACAAGTATGTGTGTGTGTATGTGAATGCAAGCAAGGGGCAAGTGTGTGTGTGTGTGAATGCAAGCAAGGGGCAAGTGTGTGTGTGTGTGTGTGTGTGTGTGTGTGTGTGTGTGTATGTGTGTGTGTGTGTGTGTGTGTGTGTGTGTGTGTGTGCGTGTACATGTGTGTGTGTGAATGCAAGCAAGGGGCAAGTGTGTGTTTGTGTGTGTGTTAATGCAAGCAGGGGGTGTGTGTGTGTGTGTGTGTGTGTGTGTGTGTGTGTGTGTGTGTGTGTGTGTGTGTGTGTGTGAATGCAAACAAGGGGCAAGTGTGTGTGTGTGTTTGTGTGTGTGTGTGAATGCAAGCAAGGGGCAAGTGTGTAAGTGTGTGTGTGTGTGTGTGTGTGTGTGTGTGTGTGTGTGTGTGTGTGTGTGTGTGTGTGTGTCCATGTGTGAATGCAAGCAAGGGGCAAGTGTGTGTGTGTGTGTGCATGCAAGCAAGTGTGTGTGTGTGTGTGTGTGTGTGTGTGTGTGTGTGTGTGTGTGTGTGTGTGTGTGTGTGTGTGTGTGAATGCAAGCAAGTGTGTGTGTGTGTGTGTGTGTGTGTGTGTGTGTGTGTGTGTGTGTGTGTGAATGCAAGCAAGGGGCAAGTGTGTGTGTGTGTGTGTGTGTGTGTGTGTGAATGCAAGCAATGGGCAAGTGTGTGTGTGTGTGTGTGTATGCAAGCAAGGGGCAAGTGTGTGTGTGTGAGTGTGTGAATGCAAGCAAGGGGCAAGGGTGCGTGCGTGTGTGTGCGTGTGTGTGAATGCAAGCAAGGGGCACGTGTGTGTGTGTGTGTGTGTGTGAATACAAGCAAGGGGCAAGCGTGTGTGTGTGAGAATGCAAGCAAGGGGCAAGTGTGTGTGTGTGAGAATGCAAGCAAGGGGCAAGTGTGTGTGTATGTGTATGAATGCTTACTAAGCTGGGCATTAATCCCTACATCACTCGATGGGCATTAATCCCTACGTCACCCATGCTGTAAAAGTAGCCCACTCCAAATCCAGCTTCTGACAAGTCAGAGTACCTCAGGGGGTCAGTCCTGGGGCCGCTCTTGTTTGGCATCTACTTCTCTGAAGTACAGGCCAACACTAAGGGATTCTGGCTAACAAAGTTCACAGATGACTGCAAACTGGGAGCCATTATTGAAACCCCAAATGTTGTGGATACTCTAGGAAAGGGCCTTACAGAAACAGATGCTTGGTGCCAGAGCCATGGGCTCAAGCTCAATGCCAAGAAATGTACAGTTATCCCCTTTGGGAAAAGACATGTACCCATTCTGGGACATGCTACATTTAAAGAAATCCCAATCCCTCAGAGCTACACACTCCAGGGATCTAAACCTTGTCATCACAATAAACAAATGCTGGAGGGATAGGTTCCTGACCCAGAGACTGCCCAGACTCTGGAATAGACTGCCCATATATGTCAAGCAGACCGCCTCTTTGGCCCTCTTCAAATGGAACATTCACGATTGGATGGGAGAAAGAAATTAACCCCAGAGATCACATCACATCACTCACCTTACTAGACAGGGGTTCAAGGTAGAAAATAGTGTGGGAAGTAATAGCCAGGGAATAGTTAGGGCTAGGCTTGTATAAGCCCTAGGGCCGATAGCCTAGAACCAACCTATGAACCTATAGTTAACAGACTGCTATCAGAAGGAAGAAGCCCTTGGGTCATTTTAGCTGTTGCCAAACAAACTTTGTGTCTGTGTGATAAGGGGCAAGTGTGTGCACATCTGTGTGATAAGGGGCAAGTGTGTGCACCTTTGTGTGATAAAGGGCACTCTGCCAGTATCTGCTGAATTTTACAAGACCACTTTTATCTCTAAAGCTGTCCCAGCACAATCTGGTAGTTAGATGTAACTTTAAATACACTATACTGGTATGTTCTTCATATACTGAATTGATAAATTCTGTTTTGTGATTTATGATTTAGTGTTGAATTGTCACTTAATTCCTGTAGGTACTGGTGTGGCTTTGCTGGGTAATTTTTTCCCTGTGGTTGTGGAACTGTGTAGTTATAAAGACAAGAAGAATTTGATTGTTCCCAGGTGGTGTGGGCATGGTTGCTTAACTCTCCCCTCAAAACCGTAACACCTTTAGTTTTGCAGCCATGTTTGGATGGATTTGGATCAGGGTGATTGCAGTTTATAGGTCTCCTTTTTGCTGGGATTTATGTAAGACCCCTAAAGTGGGAAGGATGAAAGTTTAAAAATAAAACATCCTTCATGAAAGGTCTGAGGTGGAAGATTGTGTATGTGGTTATGCTGATAAGAACTGGAAATTCCTGTGTTAACACTAATGTACAGTAGACAGTTTATTGGACTGTGCTGTAGAAGCTGAATCTGTGGACAGGTTTACTGGGCTGTGTAAAGTAGGACTCACTAGTGTTGGATTAATGTACTTTAATAATGTTGTAGGTGGAAAACTGTTCAATGGGTGCAGTTCATGTCAAATTTAAATGAAGCGGCTTGATGTGTAAAATCTGTATAAGCATGTGCTTCTGTTTCTGATGTCTCCACAGCCAAAGTACATAATAACTCATTCATTCCTCGGAAGAAGGCCTGAGGTCATTCTTGGTGTTGCCAAACAAACTTGTGGTTGTGTGTGTGAAAGGGTGAGTGAGTTGAGTGAGTGTGGTATGTGAGTTGAGTGAGTGTGGTATGTGAGTTGAGTGAGTGTGAGGGTGAGTGAGGGTGAGTGAGTGTGGTGTGTGAGTGAGTGTGGTGTGTAGGTGGGTGTGGGGGGGGGGGGGGTGAATGTGGGGGTGAGTGAGTGTGGGTGAGTGAGTGTGGGTGAGTGAGTGAGTGGTGAGTGTGGGTGATTGAGTGAGTGTGGGTGATTGAGTGAGTGTGGGTGAGTTTGTGTGGTGAGTGAGTTTGGGTGAGTGCGTGAGTGTGTGTGGTGTGTGTGTGTGTGTGTGTGTGTGGTGAGTGAGTGTGGTGAGTGGGGTGGGTGTGGGTAGGTATGGGGGTGGTGAGTGAGTGAGGGTGGTTAGTGAGTGAGTGAGTGTGGGTGATGAGTGAGTGTAGGTGGTAAGTGTGGGTGGGTGGGTGAGTGAGGGTGGGTGGTTGAGGGTGGGTAAGTGTGGTGGGTGGTGAGTGAGCAAGTGTGGGTGGGTGAGTGTGGTGGGTGAATGAGTGGTTGAGTGTGGGTGGGTGAGTTGAATGTGGGTGAGTGTGGTGGGTGAGTGAGTGAGTCTGGGTGGGTGAGTGAGTCTGGGTGGGTGAGTGAGTGTGGTCAGTGTGGTGGGTGGTGAGTGAATGTGGGTGAGTGAGGTGTGGTGGGTGAGTGTGGGTAGTGAGTGAGTGTGGATGAGTGAAATGAGTGTGGGTGAGCGTGAGTGAGGTGAGTGTGGATGAGTGAATTGAGTGTGGGTGAGCGTGAGTGAGGTGTCAAAGTGAATGGTGAGTGTGGCGAGTGAGAGTGAGTGTGGTGAGTGGTAAGTGAGTGTGGGTGAGTGAGTGTGGGTGAGTGAGTGTGGTGGGTGAGTGAGTGTGGTGGGTGAGTGAGTTGAGTGTGGGTGAGTGGTGAGGTGAGTGTGGGTAAGTGGTGAGGTGAGTGTGGGTGAGTGGTGAGGTGAGTGGGTGGCTGAGTGTGGGTGAATGAGTGAGTGTGGGTGAATGAGTGAGTGTGGGTGAGTCTCATTTTTGGATGTAATTTCTAAATTTTGTAAACTTTGTTTTTGTACTGTCATATTGCTTTATATTGCCCTACCGATATGTGACAAAGTACAAGCAGAAGCACAGTAACAGCTGCATAAACTAAGAGCATACATTTGCAATAACCATGCACATACATTAATTGCATGTTTTTACATTAGAAGCAGATGTCTGTCACAATTAATCGACAACACTACATCAGATTACAAGAAGTATGCAATACCGTTTTTTTTAAATTATGACTTAAAAAAGCATGTTGGTGCTGTCATGCAAGTCTGTGAAATATTTCATGTTTATAGTGTGTCATTTGTTAGCTATTTAACCAAACGGGAAGGAAAAATAAGTGGGAGTTTGATGCTTTGCAAAACGGTGATTATTCCCAGTGCTATGTAGCTTGGTTCTAAATTTGACAGGAGGAGTGCAACAAAAAAAGTGTCCCACTGTAAGGATGAAAAGGCTGACAAGAAAACAGTACATTACTCTGGTCACCTGCTGTGAGTTGTCAATCACATGCAGATAATGGGTCAAATTACCCTTAGCTCTTTGACAGCTAGGAAAGGTAGGTGTGAAGTGGGAGGGGAGATGCCTTGAAGAACTAGATTTCAGCCTTCACAAAAGAAAGCAAGTTAGCATTTCTAAGAAGCAAGAGCAATAAAATGCACTTTTCAATTCTGTTCTGTAGCATTTGCACTGTTTGGGTTTGAAGTAGTCATTGAAAAAGGATAACATTTTAACCAAAAGTAGGGGACTTTAAGACAGCAGTGAATGCCTGTTAAGTCAATGAAGTGACAGCAGCTTAAGGGAAAACGTGGCAGATCTGATGCAATTTTTTTGGAGACAAACAATGCATTCTGGGATACTTAGAGCAGAGTAAACAGTCTGAATTATTTCAAAATGCCAGCCCCCATGTGGTCAGAGTCAGAAATTGCTGAGTCTGAGGGTGCGGTTGTCCTTTAAGGGAACTCTTGGTGGGCATCCCAGACTGCCTCTCCAGAGTCTGCCAATAGCAGGGGAAGACACTAGTCCAGGTACACATCCAGAACCAAGGGTTAAATGTTTTAACTGCAACCAGTGGGGCCATGTAGCATATAGATGTCCATGGAGGCAAGGTGAGGAACAAAAGGCGAGAGACCCAGTAAGTGGGAATGACAAAATGCGAGCAGTAAGTTGTCTTGAGACAAGGGTACCAAACTACCACAAGAGGTCACATCCTATCTTAGTAGATGGAAAAGACGCCACTGCTAAGAGAGACATAGCCTATGACCTAACCATTGTGAAGCCTGCAATGGTTAAAGACGAGCACTACTTGCTTGGGCGGTCTACTCCAGTCAGAGCTTTAGGAGGGACCCCATTCCAAATACCTTTGGCTAGGGTTCACCTTTACTGGGAGAGAGGAAAAGGAAGCCAGCAAGTAGGTGTGTTTGAGGATATTCCTGCAGATGTCCTGATAAGGAATGATTTTGATAATGCAGTACCTTGTGTGCATGCAGTTACATGCAGTCAGGCTTGGAGACAAGCATTTGGGTCTAGTAGCCTGGGGAAGACCCAGACAGACTGCCCACTTACAGCCAGGACTGGTGGGGTGGTTACTTCAGGGAGGGGGGTAACCCTGAACCAGTGAGAATGAAGGTGAGCCACAGCTGCTTGTGGGTACTGATGTTCCCTTGGACAGAGTGACGGCAAGGGCAGAGCTAAGTAGTAGTACCCGGGCTGACGCTGAGGCACCGCTGTCAAAGAATACCAGACTTCCTGTGGAAGGGGAGCTGGGAAGGATTACAAAGAGAGAGTTGAGACAGGCTCAGCTCTCAGACCCTACATTACAACGCCTGAGGGAGGTAGCTAGTGAGGCACACTTGATTCTCAACGGAAGGGAGAATCTGTATACTGGGGCAAAGGGTTACTGTATAGAGAGGGGACCCCTGAGGGAGGGCTAGAGCCTGAGAGAATACAGCAGTTGGCAGTGCCCACACCCTACCATCTGGCACTTCTAGCCATAGCCCATGATATTCCATTTGCAGGTCATATGAGCATAAACCATACAAAGAGATGCATTATGCACAGCTTTTATTGGCCTTGGATTTCCAGAGCTGTAACAGGGTACTGCAAGACCTGTGAGCAATGCCAAAAGGTAGGCAAGGCAGGAGAAAGTGAAATCTCATTTGATATCTTTTCTTGTGACTGAGGAGCCATTTCAGAGGACAGCTATGGATATTGTGGGGCCTCTGAGTATCCCAAGATCCACAGGGAAAAAATATATCCTAGTGGTAGTAGATTATGCTACCAGATACCCTGAGACAGTGGCTCTGTCCTCCACTGAGGCAGAAAAGGTGGCAACTGTTTTGTTAGAAATTTTCAGCAGGGTAGGTTTTCCAAAAGAAATACTGACAGAGGTACTAATTTCATATCGGACCTAATGGTTTGTCTGTGGAAACACTGTGGGGTGAAACACCTAAAGACCATCCCCTACCACCTCCAGACTAATGGTCTTCTCGACAGGTTAAACTCTACACTCAAGTCCATGCTACAGGCATTTGCAGACCAGTTTAAGAGGAGAGTGGGACAAATATTTGCCCCATCTGTTGTTTTATTACAGAGAGGTGCCCCAGGAATTCACAGATTTTCACCCTTTGAGGTGTTGTATGGGCATAAGGTGAGGGGACCTCTAGATTTGATTTGAGATGAGTGGGAGGGTGAGTGTGAATCCCGTAAGGAGTCTATTGTGGCATATGTCCTAAACATCAGGACAAGGCTCAGGGAACTCATGGGCTTGGCCCAGGAAAGCCTGGCAGATACCCAACAGCAGAAAAAGGTCAGGTATGACAGGAATGCTTGAGCTAGAGAGTATGCTGTAGGGCAGCAGGTAATGGTCCTCATTCCTGTCAGACACAACAAGCTGCAGGCAGTCTGGGAGGGACTCTACCAGCTAATAAGGAAAGTCAGTGATGTTAACTACATGGCAGAACTGCTAGGCAGAAGGCAGGGGCACAACATGACGAAACCTTACTATGATAGCGAGGCACTTGTGTTGAGTATTTGCAGGGGATAGCAAGAGGAGTCTGAGGAGGATCTGGTGACTGACCTCCTCAGTGAGACTCGAACTGACACCTCAGTGAAAACAATACCAACATCCCAGCGGATATCCCCTACCCAGGTTAGAGAAATCTGAGCAGTGTTACACAAATTTGGGGACATGTTCACGGGGAAACCAGGATGCATCCACCTGGTGCAGCACCATGTGGATACAGGATCCCAAAGGCCTATTAAGCAGGCCCCTTATAGGGTGCCTGAGAGAGTCAAACAGACTCTGAGGGAGGAGATACAGGAAATGTTGGAACTAGGAGTAATTCAGGAGTCCAGCAGCCCCTGAGCCTCCCCAGTGGTGCTGGTACCAAAGAAGGATGGCAGCACCAGGTTCTGTGTGGACTACAGGAAATTAGTCACACAGAATCAGATGCTTACTCCATGCCTAGGACAGATTAAGCCTTAGAGCAGCTGGGTGAGGTGAAGTATCTTACCACTATTGATCTTACCAAGGGTTTCTGGCAGGTGCCCTTGACTCCCAGTGCTAGAGAGAGATCAGCCTTTGTGACTCCTTTTGGCTTGTATGAGTTCACAAAGATGCCCTTTGGGATGAAAAATGCCCCAGTGACTTTCCAGAGGCTGGTAGATCATATCCTAGTAGGAGCAGGAAAATTTTCCCTTGCTTACCTAGATGATATTGCCATCTACAGCTATTCCTGGCAAGACCACCTTCAGTATGTTAGGGAGGTGCTGGGCAGACTTCAGAGGGCAGTGTTGACCATTAACCCAGAAAATGCCAGGTGGGTATAGCAGAGGTCTCCTACCTGGGACATAGAGTGGGGAGAGGTAAGATCAGGCCAGAACCTGCCAAAGTGGAAGCCACTCAGGCATAGCCTGCCCCTTACCAAAAAGAAAGTGAGAGCATTCTTAGGGACATCAGGGTACTACAGAAAGTTTGCCCACAATAATAGTACCATAGCTGCTCCCCTCACAGACCTGACAATTTAAAACAAGCCAGATAAGGTAGTGTGGGACCCCAGTATGTGAGCAGGCATTCCAAAAGCTTAAAGAAGCTTTGGGAGGACCCCTTGTGTTAGCAGGTCCAGATTACAGCAAATAATTTGTTGTGCAGGTAGATGCTTCAAACCATGGGGTGGGGGCTGTACTTCCTCAAAGGCAGAAGAGCCATAGGCTCAAACCAAGGGAGGAATGCTATGCAGCTGTAGAAAAGGAATGCCTAGCCATAGTGTTGGCACTGCAGAAATTTCAGCCTTCTCTGTATGGAAGAAAATTCACTGTAGTTACAGACCACAATCCCTTAATACGGCTACATCAAGCCAGCCAGAAAAATACCAAGTTACTAAGGTGGAGCCTAGGGTTGCAAGCATATGATATGACAGTGCAGCACTGCAGTGGGGTTAGCAATGCCAATGCAGATGGGCTCTCAAGACAGGGAACAGGATAAGGTATTCCAGATAAGCTCAACCCTCTCAAGCAACATTTCTCAAGGGTCACTTGAAAAAACTAGCTTGAATTTTGTGAATAATCCTATATCATTTGTGAATATTGGTATGATTTATACAGAACTGTATGTTATGTACTGAGCTAAAATGACACCACAGCATGCCCTACTGACTTCGAACAGAAAATAAGTTGAAATTAGATTGCTTTATGAGTGTGCTATAAAAGATGTCTCTCATTTTAAGTATGGCAGACATAATGACTAGAGCTAGAAGTTTTGTATTGTCTTGAAAGAGAAGTAATTACTAGGTTTAAAATGTAAAAAGTGTTTTATTGCTTTATGACTTCCTAGCTGCTGCACAGTTCTGAGAGATGGGTATTTTTAACACAGAGATGTTAAATTCTGTTAGTTTCTGTTTTAGCCTGGAAACTGAAGTCAGGTGACAAAAAGTGATGTCATCCAAAGATACACAGCAGTAATATTTGATATCAATTTAAGAAGAGAGAGACTGGAAATTCTGTATTTTGTCTTGGACCTAGGAAGAACATCCACTCATCACCACCTTCTGCACTTGCCTTGTTGTAAGTAAGATTTAGGGCATAGTATCTCTTTTAGATATAGATAGGAATATAGCAAAACTGGTGGCCAATGGTGTCACACACACTGACACCACAGAGATAGCGAACCTGTTAACAGGTTAGTACTAAGCTAACTGCCCTTTTGGGCCATTTGAAGCCTAGCCAGTTACCCCATGTGAGAATCAAACCCTGCACCTTGGGTCTTTAAGGTAAATACCTTAACCATTATGTCATCCTCAGTAAAAATTAGTTTAGATGTTTTCTGTATTTATTTGAGACTGTCCTGCATTGCTGTTTTAAATATTTCCTTTGATTTTGAACTCTCAAGTTACTGTGTTGAGTTACTGAGGATTGTCTTGTTCTTTTATTATTTATTATTAAATATATTTAAACCTATCTTTGTGGCTGATATTTGTGAGACATATTTAAGCTCTTAGAATACTTGCATAGTATTTGTTGATACTGTACAGGCCACTCCTAAATAGCCTTGCTCATGGTCAGACTACCGTTTGGATTAATAGTAACATTACTCAGTAGGTTTGGACACCCTTTACTAAGGGTCTTAGAGTAGCTGGCAAAGAGTTGTCTGGTGGCAGCTGGAACTACCTTATAGTCTGGGCAGAAGGGGTCATAGCTAATAAACCCGTGCCAGTCTTTCACAGGTGTGTGTTTGTATACAAATCAAATCTCAAAGTGTGTGTGTGTGTGTGTGTGTGTGTGTGTGCGCGTGTGAGATTGGACAGGTACATCAAGAACTGGTTAGACAGAGAGAGTGCTGGAGGTCTTAGGTTGGCCCCTTGGCTGCGATCTCAACCCTATAGCTGTGCCAGTTGGAAGTCATATTGGGGATCTGGAGAAAGAGGGAGAAACCAGACCCAGACTGATTGTGATCTCTGTGTGCTCTTAAGGGAAATTGTACTTTACTGTGTGTGTGTACTTGTCATCCTCCCAGTGTGTACATCCCCTAGCTGTTGCCAGAGGTGAGGACTGAGGCTCCTTGATTATTGGGTCAATGCAGGGTCATCACAGTGAGAACAACAAAAGCTTAGTTTTATTAGGATTAAGTAGTAATTGTGCTTCATTTAATCAGGTTTCAATAGGGGTGAAGGCATCTTCTGTAACTTTTTATGAGATGTTGAAAGTTGTTGAAGGAGGAGATAATGGTGGAGTCGTCATCATACTGGATAAGTGTACTTTGAAGGGAGGCAGTATGAAGGTTGTTAATAAAAATGTTGAAAAGCAAGAGTCTATGAATGGATCCTTCAGGGGCTCCTGTTCTATTAAATTGGTATTTTGACAGAGTAGCTTTCCACCTGACACATTTCTATCTATTGGTTAAATAACTAGACAACCATTTTTGGGTAGGTTGAGAACATCCTAAAGTTGATAACTGTTGTAATGATTTATAATGCAACATTATAACAAAGGCCTTTGATAGGTCTAGTAGGATTGCAGATCTTAGTTAGCCAGTGTCCATAGCTTTATTCACAGTATCTATGAAGGATAGTAGTGCTATGTGCTGGTCAAAAACCATGTTGGGTAGGTGCAAGGAGGTTGTTATCTGAAAGATGTTTTAGTATTTGTATATGTATTCATTTTTCCATTATTTTAGATAATGGGGAGAGGACAGAGATGGGTCGATAATTTGTTAATTCATGTTTTTCCACCCTTATATAAATGGATTGTGGTAGATTTCTCCGGAGTTCGGGGACATTAGATTCTGAGATAGATCTATTGATTAGAATGTTAACTGAGTAGGATATTGCATCAGCAGCAAGTTTTAATTACTCGGATGGAAGGTTGGGGAGCAAGGTTTTACTTTGCTACAAAGCTTATGTATTAGTGATGTAGGGCACATATGGTAGAGAGAAATTATGAGATGTGAGGCTAGCAACAGAAGTTCCATGGAGAGGGAAGGTGTGTGTGTTGGGGTTCCTATTAACTGAATCTGCTAGTATTAGGTTATCTATATGCCTGGAATTTGCATTAGGAGTAGAACACTTGACAAGTTTTAGTATACTGTCAATAAAGTGGGAGTTGAACGTGTCAGCTATGTGAGATGGCTTTTTGTCTGAGGCTGGTGATAGGTTTTGTGAGGTTCCAGGACTAAGGCGTGCTGAGATAGTTTTCCAGAATTCTTTTTTGATTATTGTTTTGGCTGGATAATTGTTGAGAGAAAACTGCTGACACTTTTTATGCTTTATTCCATAGGTGTTTATATATAAGATGGTTGGTTTCATTTTATTTATATACCATTCTTTCCAGGCTCGGTCTCTGGTCAGTAATATTTGTTTTGTGGCCTTAGTTTGCCAGGGGGTGGTTTATTTTAGTTCTTTTGGTTCAGAGGGGAGCTAGGTGATTGAGAGTATCTAAGAAGACTTTGTTGAAGTGACTTTTAACATCTTCCAATGGTAATATTTTAATGGGGGCAGTTTATGGCTTTTAGGATGTTGTCAAACAGTTGTTGGTTGAATTTGGTTAAATTTGATGTTTTACAGGTATGGGGTTTAGGCCAAAATTTGGGACAATTTTAAAGTATTGCTCTTACAAGCTAAGAAAGTTGATTGAATAACAGGTTTTGCATTAGCATGAATTTTCTGAAGGGTATGAAGTCTGAAACTCAAATGCCTATTTTCTAACTTTAGTCTTTAATGATTTGCCATTAATTTACCACAAAAATGCAATTTTATGAAAATGGATCAAAAATAGGAAATCTGGACATTCTGCCAAAATATATGCAGTTGAGAGGTATGCTTTACTTTTACATATTAATAACACAGTCTTGAAACTATGAAGAGTCAACAGTGTTATAAACTATGCAATTCAATAATGGTATATTTCAGATAGCTCTATGTTTTGCCAATTAATCATCTCAATATGAAGGGCTTTTGATCGCTTAACGTTAGAAAGAGGATTTTGTTATTATGGGCTTCATTATAAGAGTGATGCCCTAGCACTGGCCCAGTAATCAAGGAGCCTCAATCCTCACCACTGGCAACAGTGGGGGACATACACACTGGAGGAAGACAAGTAAACTTGCAGTAAAGTCTAATTTCCCTTAAAAGCACACAGACACCACAGTCAGTTTGGGGCTAGTTTCTACCTCTTTCTCCAAATCCCAACTAAGACTCCCTACTACCACAGCTATAGAGTTGAGATCTCAGCTGAGTGGCCAAGCCAAGACCTCCAGCACCCTCTTTGTCCAACCAGTGCTTCGTGTCCCTGCCCAAGTAGCTGACACACGCACTCTGAGATTTGATTTATTACACACATACAGACATACACACCTGGAAAAGGCTGGCACAGGTTTACTAGTTATGCCCTCTTCTGCCCAGACTATAAGGTAGTTTGGACTGCCACCAGCCACTCCTTATCAGCTACTTTAAGGCCCTTAACAAAGGGTGTCCAATCTTACTGTGTAATGCTACTGTTAATACAAAAAGTAGTTTGACCAAGATCAAAGCTATTAGGAGTGGCCTGCACAGTGTCACCAAATAGATATGCAAGTACACTAAGACCTTAAATATCTCTAGACGGACCAGCCACAATTGAAAGGTTTAAATATATTTAATAATAAATTATAAAAAACAAGAAAATTCTCAGTAAACAATCACAGTTACTCCAGAGTTCAAAATCACAGAAAAGGGTCTATATTAGATCAGTGAACGCTGATTGATCGACCTTATTTTAGCGAATGTTCAAAATATCGAAGCAACAGAAACCCGATTTTTTTCCTAGGGAAAGAATTCAGTTGTCCGTTTCTGTTGCTTTGGTATTTTCAGTGCTGTGGTGGAAAGTTACGGGTTGGATTCAGGTAAGTGTGCGATTGTGTGGATGTGAGTGTTAGGGTGAGTTAGGGTTAGGGCTTGGGTTAGGTATGTGTGCAATTGTGTGGATGTGAGGGTTAGGGTGGGTTTAGGTGAGTTAGGGTTAGAAAGCGAGTGAGGTGAGTGTGCGATAGTGACAGACCTTAGGGTTAGGGTTTGGGTTAAGGTAAGTGGATAGTTAGTGGTGTGTGCATAGTTTAGTGTAGGGTTAGGTGTCAGACTTTAGGTGTATGCATGTGGATTTCTGTTTGTTTGGTGTGCTTGTGTTGTGTGTATGTGTTTTGGATCAGTGATTTTTTCCCTAGGAAAAAAATTTCTGCTCTGACAGTTCGAGATTGTAAGCTTTCGCTTACATAAGGTCGATCAATCAGCGTTCACTTTTTTAAGCATTCGCTGATCTAATATAGACCCACAGAAAATATTTAAAACAACATTGTAGGACAGTCTTAAGTAAACAAAGAAAACATCTAAGCTATAGTTCACTATATTCCTAACTGTATCTAAGAGAAATTACTGTACCTTAGACTGACTTACTCATAGCAAGACAAGGCAGATGTGGTGCGTGGGTTTCCCAGATGATGCTGTCAGGTCAAAAGACAAAATACAAAATGCCCAGTCACTTCCTCAGAGAGTTCTTAAATTAATATTTCAGATATTACTGCTGGGACACTTGCAGCATGACATCACTTCCTTGTCATCTGACTATCCCAGGTGAAAACCCTCATTGCTAGAAACTGCCAGCATTTAGCATCTATCTGTGAAAACACATAGACCTTAGATCTTTTGGCAAATGGTGGAAGTCGTAAAACCATTTACATTCCTCCGCACTTAAAGACAATAGGAAAAACTTCTAGTTCTAGACATTATGTCTGCTACTACACTGAAACTGACAGATAACATCTCTTTTGTTTATTGCCCCACCATAAAGTAACTCAACCTCAGACATTCCTCTGAAGTTTGTCTCCCCTGTTAAAATACATACATCTAAACAGTTACAATAGTGTATAAATTATCTCTTCAGCACATATGTCTATACAATATGACATACAGTTCTAATACATTTGTAACACAGGCATAGGAATCATGCTGCTATTCACAAATGAGACACAACCACTTACAAAATTCCAGATAATTGGGCTGGCAGTATCTCCTTCTGTCACACTTATATATAAATCATATTAATATCCACAAATTACATATAATCATTTACAAAATTCCAGATAGCTGGGCTGGCAGTAGCTCCTTTTCTTACATTTCTCCACCTCCCAAAAATACTCAAGCTACTTTTTCAAGTGACTTGTGAGAAACATTGCTTGAGAGGGTGAGTCTATCTGGGAGTACAGTACCCCATACCCTGTCTTGAGATTCCAGCTGCCTTGGCATTGCTGACCCTAGTACAGTGGTGCATTGTCCTATAATAGGCCTGCAACCCTAGGCTTCGCCATAGTAATTTGGGATTTGTCTGGCTGGCTCCCTGTAGCCATAGATCCCCCCTCAGACTCCTCCTACCTTGTACTACAAATGCTTACCACCAGTGCCTCCCTATCATAGTAAGATTTCATCATGTTAACATGGTACAATTTGTGCCCCTGCCTCCTATCTACCAGTTCTACCATGTACTTAATATCACTGACCTTCCTTACCACTTTGAAGGGTCCCTTCCCAAGCTGCCTGCAGCTTGTGTCTGACAGGAATGAGAACCATTACCTGTTGCCCTACAGCATATTCTTTAGCTCAAGCATTCCTGTCATACCAGACCTTTTTCTGCTGTTGGGCTTCTGCCAGGTTCTCCTAGGCCATGCCCATGAGCTCCCTGAGCCTTATCCTGAGGTTTAGGACATATGCCACAACAGACTCCTTCTGGGATTCACACAAACCCTCCCACTCATCACAAATGAAATCTAAAGGTCCCCTCACCCTATGTCTATACATCAACTCAAAGGGTGAAAAACCTGTGGATTCTTGGAGCACCTCTCTGTAAGCAAACAATAGATGGGCAAATATTTGTCCCACTCCCTCTTAAACTGGTCTGCGAATGCCCGCAGCATGGTCTTGAGTGTAGAGTTTAACCTTTCAGCCAGACCATTAGTCTGGGTAAGGTAGGTGGTAGTCTTTATGTGCTTCACCACACAGTGCTCCCACACACAAGCCAGCAGGTCTGCCATGAAATTGGCACCTCTGTCAGTGTCAGTCAGTATTTCTTTTGGCAAACCTACCCTGCTGAAAATCTCTAACAAAGCATTTGCCACCTTTTCTGCCTCAATGGAGGACAATGCCACTGCCTCAAGGTATCTGGTAGCATAATGTACTGCCACTAGGATATACTTCTTCCCTATGGAACTTGGGGTACTCAGAGGCCCCACAATACCCATAGCTACCCTCTGAAATGGCTCCTCAATCACAGGCAAAGGTATCAAAGGAGCTTTCACCTTGTCCCCTGCTTTGGCTGCTTTCACCTTGTCCCCTGCTTTGGCTAATTTTTGGCACAGCTCACAGGTCTTGCAGTACCCTGTTACAACTCTGGAAATAACAGATCGATAAAAGTTCTGCATAATACGTCCCTTTGTACGCTTTATGCCCATATGACCTGCAAAGGGAATGTTATGAGCTATGGCTAGAAGTGCCAGATGGTAGGCTCTGGGCACTGCCAACTGCTGTGTTCTCTCACCCTCACACCCGCCCTCAGGGTTCCACTCTCTATACAGTAACCTTTGCCCCAGTATACAGATTCTCCCTTCCCCTGACAATCAGGTGCCTCAGGCCTTGTAATGTAGGGCCTGAGAGCTGAGCCTGTCTCAGCTCTCTCTTGGTAACCCTTCCCAGCTCCTCTTCAACAGGAAGTCTGGTATCCCCTGACAGCATGGCCTTACTGTCAGCCTGGGTACTACTACTCACCTCTGCCTTGCAGTCACACTGTCCAAGGGAATATCAGTACCCACTAGCAGCTGAGGCTCACCTTCAGTCTCACTGCTATAGGGTAGCTCCCTTCCTTAAGTAACCACCTCACCAGTCCTGGCTGCAAGTGTGCAGTCTTTCTGGGTCTCCCCCAGGCTACCAGACACACATGCTTATCTCCAAGCCTGACTGCATGTAACTGCAGGCACACAATGTACTTCATTATTAAAATCATTCCATATCAGGACATCTGCATGGATATCCTCAAACACACCTACTTACTGGCTTCCTTTTCCACCCTCCCAGTCAAGGTGAAACCTAGCCAAAGGTATTTGGAACGGGGTCCCTCCTAACGCTCTAACTGGAGCAGACTGTCCAAGCAAGTAGTGCTCCTCTTAAACCATTGCAAGCTTCACAATGTTTAGGTTACAGGCTGTCTCTCTCTCTCTCTTCGCAGTGGCCTGTTTTCCATTTACTAAGATAACTGAAGCACTAGGCGTTCGAAACTGCTGCAAAAACGCCAAATGATGCGAAACCCTGTGGCAGTACCTTGTATGCACGGATGAAACAGCTGTTAAATCCAGAAAAATAAGCACTGAATTAATGAATAGATGGAGTATTAATATTTTTCCACTATTAGGAAGTACTTACAAGGAATCATCTACTACTGATACAGAGAAAGATAAGTCCAATAAAGGACTAGGTAGAGCATGTATAGTGGAATATGGTCCATACAGTTACAAAATGAAATATATTTTAAATAAATATTGGCATACCATATTAATTAATGATGAGATGATAGACATTATGGGAAGAAAACCGACATTTGTATACAAAATGGCTTCGAATTTAAAGTGTTTATTGGAAAAAGCCAAATGTGAAGCAAAAACTACAGATGGGGAAAATAATATAAGTACCAGGAGATGTGGAAGTTGCAGACAGTGTAGTTATGTGTCAGAAGACACAAATATAACACTGTCAAATTACAATAGAACAAAATTTTTTTTCAAAAAAGGGAATTGTAACAGCAAATTCCTTGTTTATATGGCAAAATGTAATATATGTCCGTCATATTACATAGGCAAAACCGAGCAAAAATTCAGAAAGAGAATTTACGCACATAATTATTGTATAAAGAAAAGAGATGAAAAGAATGCTTTAGCAAAACATGTTATTAATAAGGGAGTAGAACATCAATTTAGTTTTGGTATTTTGGAAATTGTTACACCAAATCCTAAGGGTGGTAATACAAAAAACGTATTATCTTATAAAGAAAGTTATTGGCAAATTTTAACAGATGCGACCACCCCACCAGGATTAAATGATAGCATTTCTATGAAAAGTATATTAGAATATTTTTAATATTGTTTTATGTGTATAAAATTTTTCATAACATCGAGTTATCACAGTTTTTAGTATTTTAAGGACACAGATTAATTTGATGTGTTTTAATGATTTGATATGACATAATATTATGGTATATATGAGTATTGAGTGTATATAGCTTTAAATGTGTTAGATACAAAGTTTTGGCGCCAAAATTTATACTATATAGGTTAACAAATGTATTAGAGAGTTATTCTGATGAAGCCTACGTTGTTAGTAGGTGAAAGCGCTTAATCTATTTTATGCAATAAAAGTTCTATTTTTCTGGATTTAACAGCTGTTTCATCCGTGCATACAAGGTACTGCCACAGGGTTTCGCATCATTTGGCGTTTTTGCAGCAGTTTCGAACGCCTAGTGCTTCAGTTGTTTGTGTTTAGCTGCCTTTGGTTCATTTACTACGATAAGATATAACCTCTTGTGGTTGTTTGGTACCCTTGTTGTCTCCAACAACTTACTGCTGGCATTCTGTCATTTCTACTTACTGGCAATCCCACCTTTTGTTCCCCACCTTGCCTCCATGGACATCTATATGCTACATAGGTTCATAGGTTGGTATTAGGCTATTGGCCCTAGGGCTTATACAAGTCTAGCCATAACAATTCCCTGGATATTTCTTCCCACAATATTTACTTCCCTGGACCCCTGTCTAGCAGGGCGACTGACATGATCCCCGGGGTGAATTTCCAATCTCCCATCCAATTATCAAGGTTCCTTTTGAAGAGAGCCAAGGAGGCACTCTGTTTGACATGTATGGGCAGTCTCTGGGTCAGGAACCTATCCCTCCAGCATGTTTTGTTAATTATGATGACAAAGTTTAGATCCCTGGAGCATGTGGCTCTGAGGGACTGGGATTTCTTTAAGTGAGCATGTCCAACAGCTCAGGGTTTGACATGGCCTTGTATGTTAAACAGAGATCGCCTCTGAGTAGACGATATGCCACAGAGTATAGCTGGAGTTTTTTTTAGACGGTCAGCATATGGCATCTGCTTTAGGCCTGTGATTCTTTTAGTGAGGTATTTCTGTGGCCTTTCCAGCTGTTGCAGATGTCTTGTGAGGTATATACCAAATGGGTCGTTATACTCTATAATGGGTCTAATGAGGGATGAGGACAATGGGACAATGACCTCCTTTTTTCTGGATGAAAAGCCCTTAGTAATGAGGTGTGCCACATAGAAGGACTTTCTGACTCTTGTGGCGATGTGGTTATCGAAGGTGAGACCACTGTCCTCCTGTGTCCCTAAGCCTCTCATCACACTTTCGATGTTTAGTGTACTACCACCTATGTGGTAATTCATGCGTACATGTTTTTATCCAAACTGTACACTTCTTGGTATTAAGCTTGAGCTCATGGCTCTGACACCAGGCATCTGTTTCTGTGAGGCCCTTTTGTAGAATATCCACATCATTTGGGGATTCAATAATGACTCCCAGTCTGCAGTCATCTGTGAACTTTGTTAGCCAGAGTCCCTTAGTGTTGGCCTGTACTTCAGAGAAGTAGATGCCAAACAAGAGTGGTCCCTGGACTGAACCCTGAGGTACTTCACTTGTCACTTGTCTGGAGCTGGATTTGGAGTCGGCTACTTTTACAGTCTGGGTTCTGTCAGTAAGCCAGTTGGCAACCCATCAAGTGATGTAGGGATTTATGCCCAGCTTAGTAAGTTTATCTATGATTCCAGAGTGGGGGATGGTGTCGAAGGCCTTGGTGAGGTCCAGATAGGCTGTGTGGACCGCCTTACCCTCATCCACAGCTCTGAAGACTGATTCAAAGAAGTCGATCAGTTTCAGGAGACAAGATCGGCCCTTCACGAACCCAAACTGGGTGGGGTCCAGTGTTTGAACATTGCCAATGTCTTCGTTTATAAGTTCCATGATAATGCATTCCATGCCCTTAAAGATCAGGCTTGTGAGACTGATGGGACGGTAGTTCCCAGGATACAAGGTGGATTCCCCCCTTGTGGAGTGGAATAACTGTAGCCGTGCACCACTCATTGGGCATGAAGCCTAAGGTGAGGCTATGATTAAAGGAAAACAACGGGATATTGTTTGTAAATCCTCAACATGACCACAATTCATCTCCCTATTACATGGTCCTGCCTAAAGAAATGTGCAGAGCAGCTTTAAAAAATATGAAATCAACTGTTTTCCTTCAGCAGCCCAATGCCTTGCTGTACTGTATTAGCTTCACTGTTAAAAATTAGTTATCGCACCGTTCAAAAGCTAGCTGCAGTCTCTTAAATTCTGATGTCACAACTACTACAGTAGATCTGCAGCAGTTGTCTTGAGGTTCCCTCCCTCAGGCTGACATCAGCACTACAATATTTGCATGCTCTTGAAAAATCACGGAATGACCCTCCTATCATGTGATGTCAGAGCTAAGTTGGCCATCCCACTCCAGCACGCAATGTGTGGCACTCCCTGTATTTGTTACGTATTTCCTGCGGACTGCATTACATGTACGGATGATCATGAATGCTAGATAACTTCAGCCAGAATCTCCTTCTGCTTTCTATTACTGTGTTGATAAGGTGAGTGTTATAAATCTTTTGCATTCTGCAATTTGACCATGCTTTCCGGCAACTGCGAGCTATGATTTCTTGGGGCCAACACCATTCTGTTAGCAACTTGCATTCATAATGTTCTGAGAGAGAGAGAGAGCGGGCTTCTTTTTTTTCTGCAGATTCTACTCATACCATGTGCTTTGCTTATTTCTTCATATCTTTTCTGGGCTTTAAGTTCCATAGAAAAATGCAATACACATGATATGAGTAGCATCTGCCTCATGTAGCACTTGTTATCTCACATCTCCGAGGCCGACATTTGAAATGCTTCTGAGTCTGTAGTATATCATGTAAACAAATCAACGTTTGTGCCTTTTTTGGGGGGTTTGCTCAATTGCTCTGCCACTGCACTCTGTAGCTTTTTGAAAGCAACTGTAGAGTTTCTCTGGATTTCTTGTTCTAAGCGGTAAATGTATGCTATCGCACAGTAGTTTTTTTTCTCTGCTATTCTAAAAGACAAGCTATGCAAAAGAGTTATGCCAGGTCACTATGAGTAACCAACACCATGGAAGCCGGATGTTCTTCAGCAGTGTGCATCTAGTTAAAAAGTTCTCACTTGTGAGTCACGAGTGTTTTTTTTAAACATTTCCAGGATTAAAGAAATGGCGAGGGATCTAGAAATAACAACAGATCGTAGTTGTCTCAGACCTTTTGGGTGCGAACAAAATTTGTTATCCCGGCCTGCTGGATCTGCTTCTTTGTTTCAAGGTAGAGTTGTTGGTGTATACACAACAGTACTGTATTATGAAGAATGTTCCTTATTTTCGAGTTTTTAAAAGTTCTATGTTTCAGATAGGCAGGGTCATACAGACGTGTCACTGTTAAAGTTTAAAACCGGTATCTATAAATATTATTATAAACTGTTTTCAGTTCCTCCAAAGAATTCTTTTATTTACAAATATGAACAGTCATTTGTTATCCGTGCAGTGAGCTTGCTAGGTGAAGTTGTTACTTAGTTTTCTATAATTTTCTCATTTTGGTTTGCATTCTCAGAGTTTTTCACATTTTGTGGGTGGAAAGTTGAGTGTTGTGGTTATCTGATTTTTATATTTGGGAACTTGTGCAGTGCAGAATGTTTGTTTGCTACTTGTGTTGTGTAGTTAATATGTGCTCCATTGCCATACATACTTACCTTGGTTTCCACATTGTGCCATTTTAGCAGTAGGTGTTCAAGTAACACTTTATTTTATCTGAAGAAATTATTTACTAGTTGGAAAGTAAATGGGACCACACCTCTCAGCTGTTCCCAGATTTTGCCTTTTGTATTTGCACTGTTCCTCATAAAAAGTTTGACTTTTCTGGTAAATTACACAGTTACAGTCAGCAATGGCATACATTTAGAGTTCTATGCATTTTTATTGTGCAGAAAATGCATGTTAATGTAAACCTTATTGTCGTAAGTCAATTAGACTTGTATTTTAAAAAGTTTACTTTGTTTTGTAACTGTCCACTGTGATTTTGGCTTTTTCCATAATTATTGAGCAAGGAAGTTGATCAGTATGAATGGGACTAAAATATATGAGGTGATTAATGCAGTTTCTTATCTTAATCTGGTCATATCCGTAGTAAGATGGTTCCGTTTTGAAGCTTGATTGCACTTTCATCTGCCAAACATGAGTTGCATCTGAAGCATGGATTTAAAAATTAGTGTCTAAAACAAAACAGTTCAGTTTTTGCAGTTTGTACACTTTCATTGACTAGATATCAGGTGCATCTAAAAAGAGGGTCTGATTTTCTTATATATGATTTTCTTATATATCTCTTTATGATATCTGTCCCAGCAATTTGTGTACAAAAATGTGGTTATAGGAATTTTAATTTTTTACCACAGTTGTGTGTATGTTGCTATGTGTACCCTCTGATTTATTTAATGATTGCTTTTAGAAACTGTAACCATAGGCTGATAGATGATCAACAGTTAATGTATCTATTAAAATTATAGTGCTGACTCAATTATAAACATTTTTTTCTGCTTTATTTTTTATGCTGCAGTATAAGCACGTCCAAGTCCATTCATTACCAGTGGAATTGTTGAAAATAAATATGTTTATCCAAAGAATTAAAATCTGTGCTGCACCTTGCGGATTTTATGTGGAGACAGTGGAAACCAATAGGAGTTATTAAATAGAGTGTGTTTCTCTTATTGTGAGAAAAGGCTTTTGCATTGCAGTCAAGGCTGCTAAGTCCTCTTATATTTGTACAAATCGGCAGCATATCTTAAGTCAGCCATAGTATTGGCCTGAAGTTAGTTTCCCAGAAATGCATGGATCTTGCCATACCCAATAGAACTAAGACGCTTTTCTCAAAAAAAGGAAGCCAATCTGGTAGTCCCCCGCCATAAACTTTACAACACAAGGAGGAAACTGATGCGGAATAAGGTCAAGTCCCAAGACTGGAGAAACTCCCTTATCAGCCTCAACAAAAGGTTGAGATCCCTCATCAAATCCTCTAAAACTAGCTATGAAAACAGAATTGCAGCAGATAGGAAAGAAAACCACAAGGCCTTTTATAGTTATGTAAAGAATCTCCATGGCAATACCTAGATTTGCTCTGAGCTACTGCACAATGGTACCTCCTATACCGAGCCAACAGATATTGCAAATATACTGACGGACAGATTCAGTGCTAACTGTACCCCTCTCTTCCCCCCTAAAGGACCAATCACAACAGTAGATTGCCTGGCACCCAGTATTACTGCTGCACAGGTTAAAACAACACTGTCCAAGGCCAAGAATACAGCTTCTATGGTACCTGACAATATCCTTGGCTGTATTCTACATGAACTACAGAATGTACTGGCACCTCACCTGTGTGCCCTGTTCAGTCACAGCCTCACCTCAGTCTTTGTCCCTACTGAATGGTGCACTGCTACAGTCATCCCTCTCCACAAAGGAGGAGCGACTACAGACCCCGGGAACTATCGCCCCATTACCCTGACGAGTCTGATATGCAAAGCTATGGAATGCATCGTCGTTGACCTAATAAACAAGGATATAGGGAATCTCCAAACTCTAGATCTTACACAGTTTGGTTTTGTGATGGGTAGATCATGCCTGCTCAACTTGGTCAACTTGTTTGAGTCGGTCATCAGAGCTGTGGATGAAGGTAAGGTGGTTCATACAGCCTACCTTGATCTGACCAAGGCTTTTGATACCAGTCCCTACTCAGGAATCATAGAAAAACTTACTAAGCTAGGCATCAACCCCTATATCACTTGGTGGGTTGCAAAGTGGCTCACACATAGAAACCACAGTGTGAAAGTATCAGACTCCAAGTCAGACTGCCAACTAGTCATGAGTGGAGTCCCACAGGTTTGGTCCTGGGTCCTCTCCTGTTTGGTATCTACTTCTCTGAAGTCCAGGCCAACACAAAAGGACTCTGGCTAACAAAGTTCGCAGATGATTGCAAGTTGGGAGCTATTATTAACTCCAAGTGATGTTGACATCCTACAGAAAGGCCTAAATGAGACCAACGACTGGTGTCAGAACCATGGCCTTAAGCTCAATGCCAAAAATGTGTCTTCATCCCCTCTGGGAAAACCCTGGTTCCCTTGAATTACCACATTGATGATAGTCCACTGAACATAGAAGGCGTTATAAGAGTTTTGGGAACACAGGACAGCAACCTCTCTTTTGATCACCACATTGCCATTGTGGTCAGAAAGTCCTATGTGACACATCTCATTACTAAGGGTTTTGCACCCAGGAAGAAAGAGATTATTGTCTCCCTCTACTCTTCCCGCATTAGGCCAATCATCGAGTACAATTCACCATTTGGCATGTACCTCACTAGACACCTGCAACAACTGCAGATGCCATAAAAGTACCTCACAAAGAGGATCCTAGGCCTTAAACACTTGTCCTATATGGACAGACTCAAAAAAACTCCAAGTATTCTCTGTCTCATATCGCCTACTTGGAGGCGATCTCTGCTTGACTTACAAAGCCATGTCTGACCCAGCTCTGTTAGAAATGCTACATCTAAAGAAATCCCAATCCCTCCACACCACACGCTCCAGAGACCTCAACCTCATTACCACAATCAATAGAACAAGCTGTAGGGACAGGTTCATAAACCAGAGACTGCCCATGCTATGGAATACACTTCCCATACATGTCAAGCAGAGCACCTCACTGGCCCTCTTCAAGAGAAGTCTTGATGAGTGGATGGGAAATAGAAAATTCACCCCGGGATCACTCCAGTGGCTCTACTCGACAGAGGTACTAGGACCTAAGGTTGGGTGGCATGATGCCAGGGTAATCCAATGGGCTAGGGTTGTAAAGGCTCCAGGGCCATTAGTCTAGTACACACCTATGAACCCATGTTTTGAAAAGTGAAATGCGGAAAAGCACATGGTACAAGTTGATGCAGCCAATACAAGAAGACTGCTTTCTAAACTCTTAGCCAACTATCAATCTTTGGAATTGTTCCTACAGTTAGGATTTTATTCCAGTGTTGGAAAAGGCTAAATTGTGAATTTGTGCTGTAAGCAGTTGAGTGTTACGCTCCTGCTTTCTGGTACTGTTGTTGCCAATGTACATTATGCTACTGCCAAGCTCTAGCTGAGATAACACTCGCTTTCAGTGTTTTTGGTCTTCTCGCACCATGTGCTCCAGTCTGCATTTTGTAACTGCTTTTGGGCCTTTTTTTTCTAATTTGAAAAGCACATGGTGTGAGTGGAGCCTGATAATGATAGAAGCCTGGTTTCTATCTCTGCACAATAAATTGTCAAACTCTTGCATTACTGGTATTAGGTGCTTGGGTGCAACTCGGGCTGTCATCATGCTGTTGCTGTTGGCAAGTTGCAGCTGAGTTAAGGTCTGGTGCTCAAACCTTAAAAATGTACAGCCGAGCATAGAATATATTGATGGCTTGATTCATGCTTTTGGTTTGGTTTTCATAAAATGTGTATTAATGCACAATTAATGGCAAAGTTTAAAAGACTGAAGTTTGCTCAGAACATGTTTCAATTTAGTTTACCTTTCTACTATCTTCTTTAGCTGCACCTTTTATATCAGGGTATGAATTACTACGTATTATGTACTTGTTTTGAAATCCTTTGCTTCTAGTGTCATTATTATCGCACAAATGAACAGATGAATGAGCTAATGAATGTGTGATGTAAATCTGGCCAAGAAATGGAAAGATCGTCAAGACATCCCACTAGCTAGTTACACATGATTCTTTTAACTAGCATTCCCTCCCCTTGTTCCCCATGTTGCTTATTGGCACTATCATCAGCTATAAAGTTTCATTGCACTTCACATCCCAACTAAATAGCATTGAAGACTGAAGTTAGAAAATGACAGGCAACTGAGTTTCAGACTTCATATTCTTCAGAAATTTTGTGCAAATGCAAAACATTTTATTCTATCAATGTTCTACGTTTTTAGGAGCAATATTTTAAAACTGTCCCTATTTTTTGGCCTGTGTCACAATTTTACATAAGGCTTTGTCCAGATTTCTTACCCTAAAAGGTATGCAACTTACATTTAACTGGGTTGACTCACTGATGCAAACACAACCATTACATTTAACATGTCCATGCAGTTTCCATATGCTACTGTGACCATTATAGAGAAGTAATACAAGATTTCCCAGATGATCTCTTAAACAACACTGCACAGATCTCAACTATAGGTGTTAGGTCATTTTTGAAGTTTTGGCCTCTGTTTGACATAGGGAGACACTGTACACTCAAACTGACTGTCTTCTCATAGTGCCATGCATATCTCTCAGCTGATGTCCTTGATATTGACTCAAGTTTGTGCTCTCTCCCTCTTAAATTCTTATAAATGTGCGTCTCTCGGAGAAAATCTGATGAATTAAACTTAATGCATAATGGCAATAAATTTGAGCTCTAGGCATATTTTACTTTATAAAACCTATATTACTTCACATTCTCTTACTCTGTCAGTATTTCAAGATAACAGTACTAGTTTTTTTTTTTTTTAAAGTGTTCAGAATTATCTCAGATTTTTGTCTGGATTTGTTACTGATTATGTTCAGCTTTGCCCCTGGGATGAGAGCTATGGTGCCATAAAGTGTTGTTTGGTGACTTGTGGTTCTGTAACAGTGGCCCTTAACTTTCTTCCCTTGCTACTGTCACTGCCTTCACTGTAGAATACCATTAGATCTGTTTAGCTTTTACCCCAATTTAGTGTTTATTGTGTCATATTTGCCACCTAGTCAGGGTCTTCCTCTACTATCCAGTTATGCAGTTTATAGTTTCAGCATTTTGTCCCAGATTTGCAATACAGAAGTTATTGCATTCTGCGGTATTTTCTCAAAATATTAATCATTTTTTAGTGATAGGCCTAAATATTTTTATTCTTGCAAGAGGATACTGTAAGTTTTAATAAACAATAATATAGTGCTGTGCAGCTGTGGTAATAGAAAAACAATTATTTAATGGCTTATTTCATGTATATTTAGTTTCTGGAACTAAGTTGTAAATGCTAGTCTGTGGCAACACAATTGTAATGCAAGTGTGTTAGATGGGAAAGGGTATGCAACAAATGGTCAAGCTGCCGTTTAGCAAAAGAACAGTTATTCATGTTACTTTTCTTTCCCCCCATTCACCTGTATGCCATGTGGCCTGCTACTGTTGATCATGCCCCTTCATTCCACCTGTACTGGGATGAGAGAGCAGATTATGACCCAGTAATTGTCCAACCAAAATTCAGAGGATTTTCCAGTGATACCCTAATCTCACTCTCTTGGCAACTGACATGACCTGTGCAATGCTGGCTGCAGTACATGTTCTCTGCTGGGCATGGCAAGACACATGCCACAAGCAATACACCAGTACAGTGGTTGTTTTCTAATGAGTGTTGATCCAAGTTCACATACCTCCTAGACTCAGGTATTTCATTTATTACATCTCACAACCCCAAACGTGTGTGTGTGTGTGTGTGTGTGTGTGTGTGTGTGTGTGTGTGTGTGTGTGTGTGTGTGTGTGTGTGTGTGTGTATGTATATTTATTTATTTATTTAACATTTATTAACCGGGAAAGTCCAACTTGGAACAAAGACAATTTTCAGCAGAGGCCGGGAGAAATGCTCCAGATGTATGTCTTTGTAACATGGGAGGAAACCGGAGTACCCGGAGAAAATCCACACGAATGCAGGGAGGACATGCAGACCCCGCACAGAAGGCACTCCAGCAGAGAATCAAACCAGAGAACCTCTTGCTGTGAGGTGGCAGTGCTACCTCTGCACCACTGTGCCATCCATAAAATGAACATATCTATTTCTTATCACACTGAGCTACTGGGCCACTGCTAATATATATGTGTGTGTGTAAATAACCCATGTAGGTATTCCTTGGTGGTTAGTATTACTCATGCTCAAACCCTGTACCTTGAGTACAAGAGCCTGAAGTCTCTAGCCATACCACCAGTACTGGATTTGTGGAGTAGATTCAAGAAAGTTTGGTTCATAATTTTGGTCTGTTCGTGTTAATATTTGTGGTTTTCTGGCAAGTCAGTGAGACCTGAATTCCCTAAATGACAGCCATTTCAGTTCAGTCTTATCTTTCAGCAAACGCATGATAGCACACAATTTATTCTAGCAATGTTCTAAGATTATACATGCAATGTTTAAATTGTGTCCCTGGTTTCTGCCCTTTGTCACCCCAATATATATTTTTTTTTTTATTTCTGGTGCTGCAAAGTTGAAATAGTTGCATGTCAAGTGGATTTTAGAAGGAACTGAGAGCTTCAGGGGAAGAGAACTTTAGTGCTGCTTATGCCAAATTTGCTTGCACTGCTAGTAGCACAACAGAAAGTATATTTGCTTTTGATACATAAGGCTGTGGGTTCTATTATGACAGTATGTAGATGGATAGGTGATACTGTACTGTGTTGAACTTTAAAGGGGGAGGATGCTGCATTCTTGAGAATGTCCTCTGGAGGAGAGACCTAGTTATGAACCTACCACTTTGCTATCCTTTACCTATTGCAATATTACTAGCATATAATTTTTTCAATGTAACATGGGCAATTTATTCAAGAGCAACATGCACTTTATTTGTACATGAAATGCTCAACTATAATGTTTGGTAGCAGCAACCTCTTCATTAGTTACAGATCTCTAATGTGTAATTATTTAGATGTTTCCTTCTGCTGAGATTGTGCATATTTACATTGCTGAGATTGTGCATATTTATGGATATCACTTAAGATGCGCTCTAAGTGTGCTGGACTGTACAAACAATACAGTCAGGAGGTGAATCAAAGAGCACCAAGAAGGGAAGACATTCCTGATCAGTATCAGCAAGAAACTACGATCCCTCATAAAACCGTCCAAGGCGAGCTTTGAAAGGAAACTTGACAAGGACTCCAAAGATAACCACAAGGCATTTTTAGCTATGTCAAGAATCTAAGTGGCATTGCTCAGATCTGCTCAGAGTTAGTGCAGAATGGCACAAAATAAACTGTACTAACCGATATTGCCAACATCCTGGCAGACAGGTTCAGTGCAAACTTCACCCCCCACCCCCAAAAGGGCCCATAACCATACCAGAAGAATGTACAGCCCCTGAAATCACAGACACTCAGGTTAAAATAGCCCTCTCCAAAGCCAAAAACACAGGATCAATGGGACCGGACGGTGTCCCAGGCTGCGTCCTACATGAGCTCAAAGACGAACTAACCCCTCACCTAAACACACTGTTCAAACTCAGCCTCTTCACAGGCTACATACCCATAGAGTGGTGCACAGCAATGGTTATTCCTCTTCACAAAGGTGGAACCACAACAAATCCATGGGAACTATCGCCCTATAAGCCTGAGTAGCTTGGTCTGCAAGGCTATGGAGCACATCATCATGGAACTCATTAACAGAGACACTGGGAACCTCAAAACACTGGACCCTACCCAGTTCGGCTTTATTAAGGGCAGATCATGCCTACTAAACCTGGTGGACTTCTTTGAGACAGTTACCAAGGATACAGATGAGGGAAAGGTGGTCCACACAGCCTACCAGACCTCGCAAAGTCCTTCAACACCATTCCGCATTCTGATATTATAGACAAGCTCACCAGCCTGAACATAAACCCCTATGTCACAAGATGGGTTGCCATTTCGCTCACAGACAGAAGCCACATGGTGAGAGTTGCAGGAGCTAGGTCAGACTCTAAACCGATTACAAGTGGCATTCCCAGGGCTCATTCCTAGGACCCCTCCTGTTCGGCATATACTTCTCAGAGGTACAGACAAGCACAGGAGGACTATGGCGGGCCAAGTTCACAGACAACTGCAAACTAGGGGCTAAAATTGACTCACCGGCTGACACAGACATCCTCCAAAAGGGTCTCACTGAGACGGATACCTGGTATCACAATCATGGCCTCAAGCTAAATGCCAAAAAGTGCATAGCTATTCCCTTTGGAAATAACAAAGTACCCACAAACTACCACATAGGTGGTAGTCCCCTAAATACAGAAAATGTAATAAGGGATCTGGGAATCCAAGTAGATATTAATGTCTCCTTTGATAATCAAATTGCCAAAGTGGTTAGAAAATCATTCTATGTGACCCACCTAATCACAAAAGGGTTTGCATCCAGATCAAAAGAGGTCATTGTGCCCCTCTACTCCTCACTCATCAGACCCATCCTAGAGTACAACACCCCATTTGGGATCTACCTTACAAGACACCTGCAACACCTGGAAAGACCAGAAAAGTACCTCACCAAGAGGATCACTGGCCTCAAACAGATACCTTATGCAGCTTGACTGAAGAAACTCCAGCTGTACTTGGTTGCATACCACCTGCTCAGAGGTGATGGACATGCTCCACCTAAAGAAAACCTTATCCCCTCGAGCCACATGCTCTAGGGATCTGAACCTCACCACAACAATTAATAGGATGTGCTGGAGGGATAGATTCCTGTCCCAGAGACTTCCCATGCTTTGCAAAAAGATTCCAATCTACATTTGGCAGAGCTCCTTGCTAGCACTCTTCAAGAGAAACCTTGACGACTGGATGGGAAACAGAAAATTTACCCTGGGGATCACTTCTGTGGCTCTGCTGGACTGAGGCACAGGGAACTAATCTAAGGGGGTGGCGTAAGCCAACACATTCTGGCTAGGCTTATAAATGCCTTTGGGCAGATAGGTACTAGGCTATGTGTAGGCTCTTGTCAGGTTTCCCCCCTACTGTCTTTCCCACAGATTTTCCTCCATGTCTGAATGAAACACCATGCACACTACAAACTGTACTGTCAAACTCATTCCCTTTTAGGTCACCAGCAGTAATGTCCTCAGACATAGCCACATGTATGATATCTTGTCACCCTTCACAATTCAGATTCTGGTGGAAGGTGCATGAAAAGGTGTACTACCCAAGCCCCTAAATGGAGTGGGCTGCCCAGGCAAGATTCACTCCTGTCTGACCGCTGCATGCTTGACAATGGTTGTTGGAGTCTGTCCATTTTGGCAATAGCTTCCTTCTCTTGTACCACAATAGGGAACAGACGTTTGTGATAGGTACAGGTGTTTTCTCTGAGCAACCGTGCTGTACTATAGCGGTGGTCTTGTTGATGCATTCTGAGGTGTTTTTTTCTCTCCCCCCTGCCTTAGTGGATATTGAGACTGACTATGCCCTATATGTTCAAATTTAAAACAGCTAATCTCATAACTTGTCCATGTAGCTGAACTCATGACCTCCACATTCTCTTGTTCAACCTGCCGGGATGGCATACCCTGCCCCCCCCCCCCCCATGAGTTCCTCTCAACCCATGTGTAGTGCTGGGTTCTCCACTCTTCTGCAGTGGCAGTCTACCAGATAGCCCATTTCTGCCCATCTCCAAATCATTGTGAGGCTTAATTACAATTAGGTCCATCCAAGTATAGGAAAATCAATACATTACTTTCCACTACAATTATAAGTTTTATGGATTTCTCATATCGTCATCTCCTTTTAATTTCAAAGATATAAAGGTCATAAGGTTAAACGCATTTGAATAGTACAAGAGGCATACACACTGAGCCGAGTGGAGGTGGTGCAAACTACAGCTCTGATATGTATAACAATAAGTATATATCTATATATCTATATATATATATATATATATATATATATATATATATATATATATATATATATATATGGGTCTGGGTTACAACATCGACAGATGACAAGACCGACAGAGAAATCACCGACGCCAGAGGATCGACGGATGAAAACACCGACGCGGAGAACACCAACATGGGGAAAGGATGTGTAAGTATGCGGTAGTGACGGACGTTAGGGTGCGAGTAAGGTAAGTGTGCGATGTTGACGGTCTGTAGGGGTAGGGGTGGGTTAAGTGAGTTAGGGTTAGGGCGCGGGTTAGGTAAGGGTGCAGTAGTGAATTTTTTGGGGTTGGGGCGGGTTAAGTGAGTTAGGGTTAGGGCGCGGGTTAGGTAAGCGTGCAGTAGTGAATTTTTGGGTTAGGGGTTAAGTGAGTTAGGGTTATGGCGCGGGTTAGGTTAGTGTGCGATAGTGACGGACCTTAGTGTTAGGGTTTCGGTTAGGGTTGTGGATAGTTGTGTATGTAAGGTTTAGTGTTTGTTTGTTAGGATTTAGGTGTGCTTGTGTTGTGTGTGTGGTTTTTGGTCAGGGAATTTGTTTTGTTTATTGGTTGTTGTGATGATGTGTTGAGTGTGTGCGGTGTCGTGTTTGTGAACTGTCGATGATGTGGTGTCGGTGATGTCGTTGTCGATGTTATGTGCTGTCGATGTTATAACCTAGAACCATATCTATATATATATATATATATATATATATATATATATTTTTTTTTTTTTTTTTGCTTATTTTTACTAGTTATTGCTTCTAGTTCCTAACCTTGAAGTTTCTTCTGCTTCTCCTCTCTCCCTTTTCTTTACAAACAAAAATTGCTAGAATCTCCCTGTGTTCTGCTT
Organism: Protopterus annectens; assembly: GCF_019279795.1. Lineage (NCBI taxonomy): Eukaryota > Metazoa > Chordata > Ceratodontiformes > Protopteridae > Protopterus > Protopterus annectens. The sequence continues at coordinate 535,856,084 of NC_056751.1, read as the reverse complement.
AATTGTAACAAAAAGAAAAATTACACTCGTTTCTTGCCTTTCCTGTAACTAGTCTAGTCCACATAGAGATTTGCTGTATCCAGGACTGTTAGTAAGCTCCTGAGCCCCCCCAAGCCTTTCTGTGTTGGAGGGAAGCCTTCTAGCTCATCAGGTTACCTAGTGCTTACCACTCCCACTATCTGCCACATAAGGAGTGGTTCTGGCCCAGAAACTGTAGTTATTGGCCATTTGAGCAATTTTTCCATCTCTTTCAACTTTCTGATTTAAAAGCCCACATTTGCACTAATTTCTTTCCTGTAAGTAGTCAAGTTCAGATACAGATTATTAATTTTAGCACTTGAATTTGCTTATTCGTGCTCAACACTTGTTCAGAACTTGTAGTCAGCACTAAATAAGCTACAAATTACTACAGCACTCAACCTTCTTCATTACTTAGAGGAAAACGGTTATTGTCATTTCCTCATTTACTTAGAGAAAAAAACTCTTGTACTCACTTTCCTCACTTGTCTAGAAGAAGATAGTTTTTTATTCAGTCATGTCGAAGGGTCATCTGCCAGTGTTCTCTCCTGTCTATCTCATGAATCTGGGCATCTTGGGGCAATGTGGCAATTGCCTCATGTACACAGAGGACCCTCTCCTTCTACCACCCAACACTACAACCTGTGAGAGATGCACTTATTTAGCCAAACTGGGGTTAAAACTCTCTCCAACCAAGACTGAATGGCAACACCCAGATCTGCTCTGAGTTACAGCACAACGGCATGAAACTTACAGAACCAACTGATATTGCCAACATCCTGGCAGATAGGTTCAGTGCTAACTTTATCCCAGCTCACCACATAATGGGCCTGAAAAAATATATGGCTCTGCTTACTGCTTGCTTGCTTGCTTGGTGTGATGGATTTGAAGTCTTCTTAACACACACAGTCTTGCTGTGCTGTTTACTGCTGAATCAGAGACAGGTAGCTCTGCATGACTCCATCTGTAGTCTGTTTAAAGCACCAAGCCTTTCAAATTGCACACTGATAAAGAAATATATTTTGCAGCTATAAGCACAGTTACAGATAACTTATTTTATAACAAGCCACACGTAGTCTGTCAGATTTGTAGCATATATTTACAAAGTTTTCCTTCATTACAGATATGAATGATGACTTCTACAAAATACCTCTCTCTGTCCTTCTCTCATATAACTGAATTACTACAATTGCTATATATAGAGCTAGTCACGCACACATTTCCTCTTGGTATGTTTTTCTGGCCTCATGTGGGAAGTCGCATAATGTCTGTTTTTAGACTTTTCTATTGTCCTTTTGTGATTTAAGCACTTTTGCTAATGTGAGGATGCCATTCTGAAAGGAAACATCTGTATAAGCTGTTCCTATAGAAAAAACATCACGTATTGCTAAATTTATAAAAAAGGATGTCTGTTAATTGATATTTGTAATGCTTGTTTTCCAGTATTGCTTTGTTAGGCATTTCCTGATGCTGTGAAGAGAAGCCTGTCTGTTATACATATAGTATGAATGCACATTGTAAACTCTATACATATATTCAAGCAAACTTTTTCTTTCAGCATATTTACAACAGAATTAATTTCAGCCTTATAGTCATAATATCTAACAGGGCCCATATATATATAGGAAGAATGCAGAGTCCCTGTAATCACAACTATGCAGGTAAAAGTTGCACTCTCTAAAGCCAAAAACACAGCATGCATGGGACTGGACAACTTCCCAGGCTGGGTTTTGCATGAATTTCAATGCAAACTGGCTCCCCACCTAAGCACCATGTTCAATCATAGCTTGACGTCAGGCTTTGTGCCCACTGAATGGCACACAGTAAAAGTTATCCCACTACACAAAGGGGAAACCACCACTGATCACCTATCGCCCTATTAGCCTGACGAGCCTGGTCTGTAAGGCCATGGAACGCATCATCATGGAACTCATAAAGAAAGATATTAGTAACCTCCAAACTCTGGACCCCACCCAATTCTGGTTTGTGAAAGGCAGATCATGCCTCTTGAACCTGATCGACTTCTTTGAGGCAGTCACCAAAGCCGTAGATGAGGGTAAGGTGGTTCACACAGCCTATCTTGATCTTGCCAAGGCTTCAGACACCATCCCCCATTCTGGAATTATAGCTACACTCACTAAACTAAGTTATAAATCCCTATGTCACAAGATGGGTTGCCAACTGGCTCACTGACAGGGCCCACACTGTAAAAGTTGCAGACTCCAAATCTGACTTCAAACCAGTGACAAGTGGAGTACTATAGGGTTCAGTCCTGGGACTTCACCTGTTAGCCTGTTCTTCAGAGAAGTAGATACCAAACACAGAAGGTCTTTGGCTAACAAAGTTGCAGATGACTACAAACTAGGGAGACTGCATGTGGACAACCTATAATGTGCAGGAGCTGTGTATCTGACACTGAGAGAATAGTTGAAAATTTGGAAGTATCTGAATCGAGGTGAAAGAATTCATGAATGAATAGCTGCATTTCTGTGAACAGAGAAGTTTGGGCATATGAGAGATGTTACACTGCCAATGTAAGTTGTAAGACAGGGAATTCATGGAGACCTTTTCAAAACAGCTGTGTAATACAGGCAGACTTCAAATCAAACTAGAGTCAGAAAAGGGATTAAGTAATGCATTTCTTCTTCTGGTGAGGTACATATTTCCATACTTGTTCCATACAGTGTGAGAAATGAGCTTTGCCTTTCACATGCATAGGAAATTAGTAATTTAGCTGCTGTAATGTTCAGTTTACACACTAGTTCAAGCTAGGGTCGCCATCTTTTCAAATAGCCAAGGTGGGACATTTTCGGGCCACACATCAGGTTTTACAGGCCGACATACCCACGGTCAGTACAAAGGATAGAACTTTACTTTTTTGCCTACATGAAAACTTATTCTTGTAGCAGTTTAATTGCTTATTCTGTTTCTTGTACTATTTAGGTATTTTACATACAGAAATGACTATTTTATGCAACTATTACATGAAATATGGGACATAATTATAACCTACAATCTCAGGATATTTGCCATTTTTAATATATATGGTCAGGACACAACTGCCCAAAGAGGGACTGTCCCTCGCAAAGTGGGACAGGTGGTAATCCTAGTTCAAACATGAGTATTTCAGTGAAAAAGGACAGCCCAGGGAATGGAACTACGAAGACTGAACAAGCCATGAGTTTGCAAATACTGGGAATACCGGATCTGTATTTGACAAGAGGCTGTGGTGCAGCAAAACTAAGTGTCCCACTGTGAAAAAGAAAAGGCTACAAATAGGAAACAGTGGATGAGTCTTGTCTCCTGCTGTGAGCTGTCAGTCAAAGGAACAACAGATCAAATTACCTTTAGCAACTTGACAGCTAGGGAAGTGAAGTGTGAAGGGGGAGGGGAGATGAGTTGAACTACAAGTGAGGCAGCACAAAAGAATGAAAATTAACATCATAAAAGTGGAAGCAGTAAAAAGCTCTTAAGAATTCTGTTGTGTTGCTTCATCTGTGTTTGTCTTTTCAGTAGTCATTGAACAGCAGGACATGTTCTCCCAAACTGCCTGACTTAAAGACACTGGGGTTTGCAATGTAAACTGAATGCAGCCACAAAAGCTTCTAAACAAAGAAGCCTGCGTGATGTAATGTGTTACAGACAAACAGTGGAAAGTGGGAGGGCAAAAGGATTAGAAAATTTTGATATCTCTTCAAGATGCTAGTCCCCGTGTGGCCAGACTCTGAAATTACATATAAAAATATTTAAAAACCTGTTAAGAGTCCCAGAGTAGTGTTAAAATGTTGGAAACCTCAAAACATGATAAAATAAACATGTTTTTTGAGTCTGTGGGTGCAGTTCTCCTTTAAACATGACACTTAGGTGAGGTACCAGTTAATTTTGTAGTTCATGTAGTACACAGCCCGGGATGTCATCTGGTCCCATGGATGCTGTATTCTTAGCTTTGGAGAGTGCGGTTTCTACCTGTGTGGCCGTTATTACTGGAATTTGGCAATCTTTTGGTATTGAGATGGGCCCTTTAGGGGGTGAGAGGGGGGGATGAAGTTGGCACTAAATCGATCTGCCAGGATATTGGCAATATCCTTGGGATTAGTATATTTAATGCCATTCTGTTGTAGCTCAGAGCAGATCTGGGCATTGCCATTTAGATTCTTAACATAACTATAGAATGCCTTGTGGTTGTCTTTGGAATCTTGGCAATTTTATTTTCATAACTAGCTTTTGAGGATTTTATGAGGGATCTCAGCTTCTTACTGAGGCTGGTGAGGGAGTTTTTTGCATCCTGGGATTTTTCTCTTCTGCAACAGTTTCTTCCTTCTTTTGTATAGTTTGTTTATAGCAGGGGACCACCAGATTGGCTTGCTTTTTTTGGAGGAGAGCTTCTTGGTTCTATTTGGGATGGCACAATTCATGCACAAGTAGATGTGTTTGTACAGTGCCCTAGTATAGGATTCAGCAGTCGAACTTTCAGATCCTGTCTGCATGGGTGTCATGAAGTCTGTCACTTCTAACTTCAGTAGCATGAAGTTGGCTTTGGAGAAGTTTTTTACGGAGGTTTCCTTACTGGACGGTGGGATGTGGATGTCAAGGGTGATTTGCTTATGGTCAGACATGACCAATGAGGGGTGACCACTGGTGTGGAGCATCTATCTCCCATGTTGGTAATGACCAGGTCTAGGATATTGGAGCCCCTGGTGGGACAATGGATTAGTTGAACCAGGGCATTGGAATTTATGAATTCCAAGAACCGTTGGGAAAAGGTGTTGGTACCTGAGTAGTTTTCCCAGTTAATGGCAGGGTAGTTGAAATCACCCAGTATTAGGGTGTTTGGTTGTATCTTAATATTTTCAAGTATGTTTAGAAAGGTGTAGTGAGAATCTTGGGGCATGGTGGGGGATCTGTAGCAAGCTACGTTGTGGATTGCAGTCTTACCTAGTGTTAGTTGCACCTGGAGGATTTCAGATGCATTGTGTTGGGCAACTAGCCTGGAGGTGTGAATATCCTTGATGAATATGGACACTCCTCCACCTTTAGTGTTTCGGTCTTGGTTTTGTGGCTGAAAAGTGTGGTACGAGTTGTAGCCTGGCATTGCAGAGGTGCTCTCTGGAGCCTTGAACCAGGTCTCAGTTACTGCACAGATACTGATGTTCTCCATTTTTAGGAGTGCCTCGAGAGAGTGCATTTTGAGGTTTAGACTTCTAGCATCGAGTAGCATTACCTTCAGATTTTGCATGCTTGTATCTGTTACGGTGGTGGTTTTGTCCTTTGAACCTTGCCTAAAAAGACACTATAGGGGTGGCAAGAGCTTTAGCCAGTAACCTGAATCCCAAGGGTGGCAGGTGCAGACCATCTCTGGCAAAACATCATGGTTTGTCGATCATATCTTCCCAGGCAGACAGATACTGGATCCCCTTTGAATGACACCAGAAGCTTAGCCAATTGTTGAAGTCAATCATTTTGTGTGAAGGCAGGATGCTACTCGGGGCTAGGGTCATACCTGCCTGGGCCACATGATCCAAGAGCTCTTCCATGTCTCTTTTCATGTAGTCCAGGGAGGCACGTCTCAAGTCATTCACTCCAACATGGACAATGGCCCCACTGGTTGCATTTAAAACATTTAACCCTTGGTTCTGGATGGGTACCTGGACTAGTGGCTTCCCTTGCTACTGGTTGACTCTGTTTGGGTGGTTTGCGTTGCCCACCATGGGTTCCCTTAGACCCATGAGCAACACTGGGTATTCCTTTCCTGTGCAGTGATGCCCTGCTTGCTAGGTATAGGTTTCCCTTCTTCCCCAACTCATCTGCAGTATTGCATTGCCTATCTGCTAACCAGATTCTCATGTCCTCAAGCAAAATGCTAAGGGCTTGTTCCCTCACCAAAAGGTCTGCCAGCCCTTCAAAACTGGCGACCTGATACCCACTCACCCATCTATGAAAATAAGGGCATAGTTCAACAATATATTCACACACACTCATCTGCCTTACATCTATGCTCATGACGCTTTTTCCTATAAGCTTCAGGTGTTAACGCTCTCTAAAAGACAAATTTTAACAGTATTATAATCAAAGCAATCAGTATTAGACAATTTAGAAATAGCAATTACAGCTTTACCATGGAGTAAAGGTGTCTGGAACCATACCCGGAGCTCTTGGTCAACATAATATTTACAAACCCTTTCAAACATATGAGTGAAACTATCAAAATGATCCCCCTCTGTAAATTGTAGAAGACATTTACTGACCTTAGTTGCTTTTGGAGTTCGGTTACTCTCTTCCCCATTACCTCCATGACCTTTCCAAAGAGTCAGCATCTACTTCTCATGTTGCCTCTGCCTCTCATTTTCCTCAGCCTCCAGACATCTCAGTCTCTCTGCTGATTCTATTTCCAAATGTTTGGCCTCCAGTTCTAGTCTCTAACTCCAGATGGATTTTTAAGTCCTCTGCAGAAAGCTTGAACTGTCCATGTTCTGAAAGTTGTACCTCCCTGAGGCCGCTCTGATTTTCCTCCTGGTTGCTGGTCTGTGATGCATCTGTGACTAAGGCTGCAATCATCTCTACTTTAGTTAGGCTGGCATGCACCAGTCCTTTGTCTTGGCACATCTCAGCTACCTGGCTCCTTGTCAGCTTGCCATATTCCCCTGCTGACATCCTTGCCTGCTCTCCCTGACTAACTAAGCTAACAAAAAAATAAAACTATTGTGATATGAAACTCTGAATGTTCAGTGTGGCTGATTGAGAGTACAAACACCTTCCTTAGTGACCACTGTTTAGAGGCTACAGGAATATCCACACCACTGAATCCTAATATGTGGGTATCCCACCACTGCCATCCAATTAATATGTGACACCTCAACACTGGCCCAGTGATCAAGGAGCCTCAATCCTCACCACTGGCAAAAGTGGAAGGATGACAAGTACACACACAGTAAAGTGCAATTTCCCTTGGGAGCACACAGAGACCACAGCCAGTGTGGGGCTGGTTTCTACCTCTTTTTACAGATCCCCAGTAAGACTCCCCACTGTCACAGCTATAGAGTTGAGATTTCAGCTGAGTGGCCACGCCAAGACCTCCAACACCCTCTCTGTCCAGCCAGTGCTTTGTGTCCCTGCCCAAGTAGGTGACACACTGGAGATTTGTTTTACAAACACACACAGCCACAGCCACAGACACACACAGACACACACACACACACACACACCTGGGAAAGGCTAGCACAGGTTGACTAGCTATATGCCCTTTTGACCAGACTATAAGGTACTTTGGACTGCCACCAGCCACTCCTTATCAGTTACTTTAACGCCCTTAACAAAGGGTGTCCAATCTTGCTATGTAATGCTACTGTTAATACAAATGGTAGTTTGACCAAGAGCAAGGCTATTAGGAGTGGCCTGCACAGTGTCTCCAAATAGATATACAAGTACTCTAAGAACTTAAATATCTCTAGACAGACCAGCCACAATTGAAAGGTTTAAATATATTCAATAACAGATGATAAAAGAACATTAAAATACTCAGTAAACAATCACAGTTACTTCAGAGTTCAAAATCACAGGAAATATTTAAAATAACATTGCAGAAAAGTCTTAAATAAACAAAGAAAATATCTCTAAGTTTCAATTCACTATATTCTTAACTGTATCTAAGAGAAATTACTATACCCTAGACTTACTTACTCATAGCAAGGCAAGACAGACATGGTGAGTGGGTTTCACAGCTGATGCAGTCAGGTTAAAAGACGAAATACAAAATTCCCAATCTTTCTTTCTCTCTCAGAGGGTTCTTAAATTAATATTTCAGATATTACTGCTGGGGTACTTGCAGCATGACATCACTTCTTGTCATCTGACTATCCCAGGTGAAAACCCTCATTGCTAAAAACTGCCAGCATTTAGCATCTATCTGCAAAACAACATAGACCTTAGATCTTTTGGCAACTGGTGGAAGTCGTAAAATAATTTACATTCCACCACACAAGGACAATACAAAAACTTCTAGTTCTAGACATTATGTCTGCTACTGCACTGAAACTGACAGATAACATCTCTTTTGTTTATGGCCCCACCATTCTTCTGAAGTTTTAGTCTATCCTGTTAAAATACATACATCTAAACAGTTACAATAGTTGTAAATAAAATAATTTACAAGCTTACTAAACTACCTACACCTACTTAAAACACATTCATGCAGTGGCGATATGCACCCTAACCCAGGACCCACTACAGCAGCCAACCCAAACTTAGATCAGCTAAATCCACTCTACCTCAGACCAGCCTCCTCACTCCTCTTCCTAAACCTGAATATAAGAAGCACATTAAACAAAATTCATGATCTTCATGCCCTAATAGCCCTATATAAACCAGAGATCATTTTGCTAACTGAAACATAGCTAAATCCAGAACACCACAATAATGAGATTACAGCTCCTGGCTACAGTATTATACGTATAGATAGACTGAGGAAAACGGGAGGGGGGTGGCAATATTATTCCAAAATCATCTCAACATCGAACTATTTGATGGAAATCCCCCTGAAGTCCATAATGCAGAACTAATCCTTGCTAAATTAAAACTAAATCCCAACAAACATATTAATATTGTAGGTGGTTATATCCCACCAGGTAATGGCATTACTATACTAGAAAACATACTAGACTGGATATCAAACTCCCTTCTACATGAAATTATACTATTAGTCGACTTTAATACTGACTGGCTTAACTGCCTCAGCCACAATCCCTCCACCCACATTAACCTCCATGGGTTTACCCAACTAATCTCATCCCCCACTAGAATCGACAAATCATCCCACCGCAATCCATTCTCGATTGGATTCCTATATCTGACCCCTCTCTTGCATACAAGTCTGGGTGCCTACCTGATAGTTTACGTGCCATCAGCCAACCTATCTAATTAGAAATAGATCCCAACACATCTACCAGACTATCTTCAGAGTTGTAAGAAATAAAAAACCCTTTATACCTAATAAATTAATCACTGCACTAAAATGTTGCAATTGGACTCCCCTGAAGCAACTGTCTCTTGATGAAGCTGTACAGTACTTTAACTCAACCTTCTTACAAATCTTAGGTTATCACACACCCTTCAGAACCATTAGAATAAAAGCTACATATGCCCAATGGCTAACTAAACAAACTAAACCTAGAATAAAAGAAAGAGATAAGGCTTGGATACAATTCCATAAAGGCAAAACCATTACTGCAAGACAAAACTACTTAGAACTCCGTAGCAAAGCCAAAAAAACAAATTAAACTTGACAAATCTAACTACTAGAAAAACATGCAAGAAAAATATGCTCGCAACCCTCAAAGATTCTGGGCCACAACAGATACTATACTTCAGCCAGGAAAATCCACAACTCCAACCCCAGCCAGGAAAATCCACAACTCCAACCCCTGCAATAGTAAACAACCATGATAGCATCCCCACACAATTCAATAAGTACTTTACTGAAACTGTCCAAACCCTTGCCAATGCCCAAAATAATGCTAGTAACTGACAGCAACAACTACCCAAGCCCACCCCAACATACAAAACAACTCCTCCAACTTTTCCCTGCACCCTGTGTCCACCAAGGTTATTTATAAACTCCTACTCAAACGAACTACTCTGGCAGCTGCTAACCTACCAGCAGGATTCCTACAGACAGCAGCTGAAGCTATAACCTATCCTGTTGCTATTCTCATCAACAGATCTCTATCAGAGAATAAGGTACCAACCTTACGGAAAACATTACATATTATACCACTACACAAAAGAGGCAGCTCTTTTGAACTCACTAACTACCAACCAATCGCTATACTACCACCCTTATCTAAAATATTAGAAAGAGTTATTCATACTCAACTAATGCAGTTTCTCCAAAATAACCTGCTATCTAAAGCACAACATGGCTTTAGACCCACCCATAGCACCACCACAGCATTACTATCTTTCACTAACACAATGAACCACTACAGAAACAAGGGCCTTTTCATATCTACCATATTCTTAGACCTATCCAAAGCTTTTGATATGGTTAATCACAATATGCTACTCAAAACTCTATCCTCCATAAACATTAGCCCCTCCTCTATCTCATGGTTCAGCAGTTACTTATCAGACCATCAACAAGCTGTCCTATGGCAAAACCAATTGTCCCCTCTATTATCAGTATACTTAGGTGTCCCTCAAGGCTCCATCCTTGTCCCATTGCTGTTCCCTCCTTTTACTAACAAATTCTCTTCCTCCACACTCACTGCCTAAGTAGTACAATATGCTGATGACACCACCCTTATATGTGCCACTCCAACACTAAAAGAACTGCACACCATAACTCAAAATAACTTCACCTTACCTGAAACATGGTACACTAACACCAAACTTATTCTTAATCCCAAAAAAACAAAACTTATTCTTTTCTGCCCAAGTACATTCCCCCCACTAGACAACAATTTTACATAACTTCCAAATATAATATCTAAATTATTCCAACCACACACACTAAACTGCTTGGTGTAGAAATAGACAACCTCAGATTCGACAACAAACGCTTTATCAGTAGACATACCGAAGCCACAATAGCAAGGACTCATGTCTTATCCATCCTCTTCTATGCCCCCCCAATCCTGACTAATCTCCACCAGGCTGACTTAAACAAAATGGAATCTTGCTATAACAAGATTGCCAGGTTTGTTACTGAAGCCCCTTACAGGTCACATCATTGTCTTTCCCTCAAGCAGCACAACTGGCTGGAGCTCCCTCAACTACTGTGACTCAGTCAATTGTCAGTAGCACACTCACATTATACTACCTTCCTGACAAAACCCCATGCACTCCAGGATCTAATTCAACCCTATACTACTGCTAGGTGCTTAAAGTCTACTAACCAGAACCTCATAAATGTCAACAAATGTAAGAATGATGCTGGAAAGTCTCTCTTTGGTTGCACTATTGCAAGAGTCTGGAATACACTACCTAGCCACATAACTTCTAATACCTCTACAATACAATTTAAAAAGCTCCTGAAAACCCACTATTCTAACAACTAGCTATGCTCCTGTAACTCCCCAAGGTAAGACATAATGCACTGAAATTAGGGTACTGATATGTGATTCCAGTTCCCTGGTAAAACTGTTATTCATACCTTATAGTATGTCAAAACTGTAGATAATTATTGTATAGGTCCAGGACCTATTTATCATACAGTCAACAATGGCTGTACTTGTAAAAAAAATCTTTGACAGTTTGCATAGATTTAGCTTTGTCCTCCATTTTCTTTAACACCTCTTCTGCCTTAACACCAAACAAAGTATCATGCTGTAAAGGTGCATCTAATAATTTAACTTTGTCATATCAGGCAGATTTTGTTCCTTTAACCAAGCATGCCTCCTAATTACAGAACCTGTAACTGCGGCCCTGCAGGAGGCCTCCAAAGAATCAAAACCGCATTGCAAATTATGCTTTCCAACTTGTTCAGCTGCATGCAATAAATCCTGCATTTCCTTGTTTTCTACACATTCAGAGTTTAACAACATTTTCTGTTTAAGCAATGCCATGACATGTTGCTGATATTTGACAATATGAAACTGACAGTTTAAGGCCCTTATAGCCAAGGTAGCAGATCTGTAAACCTTATTTCCCCATCTATCCAGTGCCCTAGAATCTCTGTCAGAGGGGGTAGGGTTTTTTGCAGCGGAAGCCTTAACTCCTTTGGGACCCTATGAAATAGTTTCTGGGTCAGCAGCAGGGTTTTTAAAAAGGAATTTATGAGAGTCAGGAACCCTGTAGTATCTGTCAGGCTTAACAGGAGCTGGAGGTAAGGAGTTGGGGTCAGACTAGACTCCGAAAACACATCATCTACAATGTCTAACACAGGTGGAATGGCTAGAGGCCTGTGTTAAGGTAGTAAAAGGAAGTCCCTGAGCCTCTTTTTAGATTCTGAAAAATCTTGGCTCTCCCAGTGGAAATGCTCCCTCATGGTGTGCAAGGTTTCCCCAAAAGAATAGTCCTCTGGAGGAGAAGCTGAAGGTATAGATTCTTCAGCATCAGAATCCTCATAGGCGGGAAGAGAATATCCCTGATCAGAAGAGGAATCAGAAGAAATAGAAACCTGATCTGAAGATTCATAGTCTGTCTCTTGCCTAGGCCTCTTATCAGGAGGGGGATGGGAACCCCTGATCAAGCTAATTAAGTCTTCGGCTATTTTGAGCATCTGTTTTTTGGGCATAGAGGCCTGACCACGTGGCTCTTGAGTTTGTTTCTTTGCTTTAGAAGGTGCTTTAGTCTTTGCCTTTGAAGCTGAAGTCAGTTTAATGTAAAGATGTTTAGGTCTGAATACACCCTCAGAAGCCAGTGCCTGCTCAGCGGCTCCGGACCCATTTGAGGGAATAGTGTCCGAGGCTCCAATACCTTCAGTTTCCAGTGGCATAGCCGACTCCATGTGGGAGTCGGTAGCGGCCTGCGACTCTAAAGTAGCGGGCGTCAGGGGCTGCGAAAGCACCTCACTGAGAACCAGCGACTGGCTTAGGAGAAGCTTCATTGTCGGTTTTGGGCCTTGATTGTTTCTCTCTCTCCCTTTCTTTGCGTTTTTTGTGAACTCCGGTAGTTGGATGGCTATCCGACGGCATTTCTGGATAATTAAACTGGCGTCCAAAATAGTTTAAAGCAAAATCATACCGACGCTTAATAGGGCATTGGTTAAATCTAGCACAAAACCGACAACCAGAAATGTTGTGATCAAGGCCCAGGCAAGGAATACAGTAAGAATGAAAGCCCTTATGAGGTATTTGCTTTCCACAAGAAATACAATTATTTACTTTTTCTGACATCGGTCTGGAGCAAGAAAAAAAGTTTCCCCAACAGGGTACTTAGCTTTATTGAAGACTTCGGATCTGAAACTCGAACACGAAAATCTCAGGAGTCGGCCGACCGGCACTTGCGAACTGCTTCTGCTTCGGGCACCACATGGCAAGAAGGTCTGAAGAAAATGGCGTTGGCTGCTTATTTTATACCCCTGACAACCTGATGTCAGGGAAGGGGTGACAGCAACCGACGCAGGACCCAAGACTTTGGAATTCAGGCCGACTGAGGGCAACCTGCTAGCAGGATTACCCAAATGTAATGACTGCAACAGTGAAACACGAAGAACATCCCACTATTCTAAGAATTGGCTATGCTCCTGTAACTCCCCAAGGTAAGACATAATGCACTGAAATTAGGGTACTGATATGTGATTCCAGTTCCCTGATAAAACTACTATTCTGATCATACCGTATAGTATGTCAAAACTGTAGATAATTATTGTATAGGTCCAGGACCTATTTATCATACAGTCAACAAATACTATTGTCAGTAACAATTACCAATGTATGTTTTAATCACAAAATTATGTATGTGTTTGAACATTTATTCTGCTGCACTTTTTTTATTATCTCCTGTGTTTTTGAATTTTTACTTATTGTTTGCTAAACTTACATACGTAATGTATCTTTTGCAGCTTTGCTCCCCGGGCATCCACTGAAAATGGACCTGTGTCCAGTCGGACTTTTCCAGTAAACAAATGTAAAATAAAATAAATAAAATAAAATAAAAATATCTCTTCAGCACACATGTCTATACAATATCGCATATAGTTCTAATACATTTGTAACACAGGCATATGAATCATGCTGCTATTCACAAATGACACACAACGACTTACAAAATTCCAGATAGCTTTGCTGGCCGTTATCTCCTTCTGTCACACTTCTATAAAAATCATATTAATATCCATAAAAGACATATAATTATTTGCAAAATTCCAGATAGCTGAGCTGGCAGTAGCTCCATTTGTTACAATAACGTGTTTCATTAAATTTAATGAAATGGTAATGGAAAGAGTAGGCAGAAACTGCATAAAAACAGGAAGTCATATCATATGTGCGGGTCAAGGTTTATGGCTTGCTTTTTGTTTGTTTAGATGTTAGCTGGCTGTACATAATTCATCATTGTAATCACTTATTTGGTAAACCTACAAAGTAAATTATAGGTACTCTGTAGCTGTCCTGGTACCACTTTGTTTATTGAAATATAATGCGTTTGCTGTTTTATTATTGACTAAAACTTTATCACTCATGCATATTTCCTGAACCATGTATTTATAGCAAGTATTTGTGTAGTAAATTTAACTTTTAAAACAAAATTAAGCAATTCTGTAAATAAAATGTCAATTATTTATTAATGTGTGTAAAATAATTAGTATCAGAATGCTATGATGTTTTCCTATAAGGAAGTCTTTTTCTTTTTTGCAGTTTGTTTATTTTCAGAATGTGCTAATAAGAGCAACTCTGACTTAATACATTGGCCAGAACTGATGTTCTGTTTCCTCCAATTCTTTTTGGAGACTAGAAACTGTTGAGTCGTGAAATGTAGTTTCTAACTTCCAAACACCTACCTGAACTTTGTAAAACTGACTTCAATTCATCTCCAAATACGCTGATTACAAGTTATTAGTAAGAGTGGGTGTGATGTTAAATTATTTTTGCAACTTAATATGATATAGTAAATAATTCATTTTCTACAAAAATAAAAACAGCAATATTAGAACAACCACATGAAGGAAAAAACAGGACTCTAAAACCTAAACTGCAAAAATAATATAGATCACTGAGAGAGCACCATTCTAAATTTTACAGAAACCAGTGCAACTGATGAAAAAAAGATGGCACCATAATAACCAATAACCGTACACACACAGTTACAGAAGAACCCAGAATCTAAAGTCAAGAAAAAAAAAACACAGAACCCTTGGAAAACATAGCTCTAGCTAAATAAAGTGCCCAGTAAGGAAGGAAACATAATCCTCTAGACAAGCAAGAAAATATATATCCCATGCTCACATATTTATTTATGTGTGTAGGAAAGTACATTGTGTTGACGGGGTCATGCCGTACTCTGCAGGGCCCATTTTAAGATGGAGCCTCAGAGGAAAAAATAACATCTGTGACAGTTACAAGATACAAACCCAAACAAACAATAGTTAAAATATATAATTCTTATTGCTTAATATAAATAAGCAGCAACAGCAACAAGAAATTATCAAAGATTTATGCACGTTGTATTTACAAGAATAAAGCAGTGGAGAGGAAAAGGCGTAGACAAGACACATGCTGAAGCTGTCCCAGCTCATGCAAAACCACACTTTCTCAACCTAAGTTATAAATGTACCCCATATCATAGAATAAAGGATCATGTAAATGTTGCACCAGCTTTTATTCATCGTTGCAAAAAGATTTTGCAACAAAAATTGCTTTCCCCAGGTTGTAGTGCATCAGTTAGGCAGTCAGCACAACCTAAATGAAAATGAAAAGCACTTCTGATTTCCTGACAGCAGTAGCTGGAAGAAATCCTGTCTCCACTGCTATAAAAATAAAAAGTTTCAGGTTGTGTGATAGCCCTTTTGAGGGCATGTTTAGCACATACACAGCCCCAGACTCCAAGGTTGATTAATATCCTGTCATGACTTGGCTTCTTCCTTAACAGCCAACCAAAATGACCACACTCTTACATTATGTGACACAAATCAGCATCACTTTACTTACATCAAGAGCGCTGACTTTAACCCGAGGGAAAGAATAATCCAAATTATTTTCTTCCTACCTCTAAGGTGTTCTCTGGTTGGGACCTTAGTTCAGTCTAGCACTAGCCCTGTACAACATAAGCAGCTTAATATAGAGTCATTGTACCTTGTTTATCATTAACTTGCTACAATGCTATCCACCAGACCAAATGCCAACATGTTTTGGTTGGGGGGGGGGGGGGGGCAAATACTGAATTCAACACAGTAGTCATCTGGCGAGATGATGGAATTCTTGGTGCAGGTTTTCTACCCTTATCAATGTGAAGTCAGCAAAAATGTCTCCAAACATGCAGTCCATGACACTGATCCAATGTTTCCCCACCTAGTGTAAATCTGGTATTTGTCAACAGTAGCCGCATCATGGGTAATGCATAACACATATTTTTCTTTTACCATCTGTATTATAGCAATCTCCACTCCTAATGCAGACAACCTAATAGTAGTTAAAATATGTTTAGTACCTGAAAAGGGAGTATTTCCTCAGATATGCTCAAATGTGATGGTAAAGCCCATTTAATTGTGATACAAAAAGAGGAGTAAATTGCTTCTGTACCCACCCCTCCTCTAAATAAAAATCCAGGAAATAGGCAACCCTGGCCTTGATACAGCTGAGACATAAGTCTGGGAACCCAACCATGCCTTTCTGGACGGCTACCCTCATTTGAATTTCACTATAACTAACTTGAAAGGGAGAAGCCTCTACAAATCTAATCAT
This sequence comes from Protopterus annectens, assembly GCF_019279795.1. Taxonomy (NCBI): domain Eukaryota; kingdom Metazoa; phylum Chordata; order Ceratodontiformes; family Protopteridae; genus Protopterus; species Protopterus annectens. The sequence goes on along the minus strand of NC_056751.1, from coordinate 535,839,732 downwards.
ACAGGGGCCAAAGGAAGGTGAAGTAGTAACTGCAGAGGCATATTCATTCTGAGGGCATTGGCAACCCCAACTGTTCACCTTTCTTCAAGTTTGCCTGCACCTTATGTCTAGAGTTCCTTCTATTGCTGTTCCTGGAGCAAACAATAGTACATTTTCAAGCTTACCGGGATCCACTTCAGGCCATTCTTCACAATTAAATGCTTATTAATTCCATTAATCCCACAACTTCAACTGAACAGATTAAGATAACATATCCAACTGCTAACTTTGGCGTAAGCCAGGGAACCTTGTTGGCTAGACTTATGTAGGCCCTTAGGCCGATAGCCAATACCTACCTATGAACCTATGAATATCATCGGAATACCTACAGTAACCTATAGTCTTGATACTCTCTACACAATCACTGAATACGATTAGTGCATCGATGTAGGCCAGTAACTTACCCCCCCCCCAAAAAGGGGAATCCTATGTATGACTGGAAAAGTTAATATTATGAAGCAGGAATTCTAAAGCAACCTTAAATATGGCTAGAGTTGACACTCTTGATAGGTATCACTAAGCTTATCAGAAGCTTTCTAAATAAGCCTTATATGCACACTCTAAATCTTGAATGAATTCCTTTATTTTCATAGTGGAGCCAGCCACCCTAAGAATGGAAATGGACTGTCAAGCTTTCACAAGCCCCCACCTGTCTATTATCCAGTAAATGAAGCCACACTTGGTCTAGCTACAAAGACAAGCTTTGACCAAGATCTTGGGTTTAACAGTAATCATCAAAATCAACCTATAAGAATAAACCCCAAACAAATCTTTCCCGAAGTTGAACAAGAGCGCATTAGATGTGATGGAATAATCCCTCTGCATTTCACAGCTACCACGTTATCAAATAGAAAACAAAGTGAAGGGCATTTCTGCACCACTAACTGATAAGCAAGGGTGGCGAGACAATCTGGGCCAGGTGCATCGTCAGACACAAGAACCTCAATAGCCCCTACCACTTCCTCAGAAACCTGTAGATGAAGGGAGTACAAAATACCTTTAAATGAGCATCATCAAATTTACACTACGGAGCAACATGCAGTGTCTAAAAAAAGGTGCGCCTGTCATAACAAAAGTATTAGAAAAAGTGTCCATAAGGATGACATTGCATAATGGAACCGGCATCAGGTACATTTCTGCACAAGAAATTTACTTGGAATCTCTCCCATCCCTATACCTTCAGTATTTATACACTAAAACTTTTTTTATTAGAGCAATATCCACATCCAAAACACATTTTAATGTAGCATATGATCTAACAGGGGTTCTCATTTTTCCACATTCTCTCATAGAGATGATTACTGCTATATGTTATTTCTCTCTTCAACCACATTTCAGATGTTTGCCAAATGTATATCATAGAATTTTGTGAAAAAGATCCATTATTCCCTTCTTAACAAATCATTACTTAAAAGCCATTCCAAGTATATCTCATCATGGTTTTCTCCATTTAGATACATTTGCCACTCCACACCTATTAATGATATTCACCTTAAATTATTGGGCAACAATGCAGTCACAACCCCCCAGATTGCCCCTATCTGGTAAGTCTATATCAAACACCAATAAAGATGATGCCAAATGATTGAAAAGATGCCTTCAAAGTATCTATGTTGCCAACAGCCACAGAATGCACTTTACAATGATAAAGAAAAATCTAGTCTAGCTAGCTACCTGCATCAAGTAACATGCAGGTGTAAACTCCAGCAGGAATAAATTCTATTAAACTGAGAACAAAGCTTGAACAGGAGCCCATACTGTTTCAACCATAAAGACATAATTAGGTGAGAGTTCTAACTGAGGGTCCAGCATGAAGGATCCTGCATTCCCTAAAGAATTAAAGAGAGGCCCAGCTGCTGAAATCCCTCATCTCTCGACAGGAAAAGTTTGTCATATTTAATGAGAAAATAAATACTTTCTGAAAAAAATATTGTCTGCCTTTGAGTAATATAACTCCTTATGTATTATCAGAATAATTTTATTTATTTACATTTGTTAACCAGGTAGTGTCCGACTGAGCAAGTAGCCCATTTTCAGTGAAGACCAAGGAGAAAAGCTCCAGTACAGTACAGAAACAATTTAGTTATGAAAAACAAAATAGTCATGACACAAATATTAACAATAATGCAAATAAAATTACTAAAAAAACAAATAGTTGTGAAAAGATGTAGTATAACATAATACAGAGATACTGATAGCTGGAATAATCAAAACTCTATCAGAAATAAACAAAATCTGATAAAAAAAAACATGGGATATAAGCACTAGCTGCTTAAAGGTACAAACAAGAGGTGCATTAGAAGAGAGTTGTGAAGAACAGGAGAAAGAAATTAGCCAGGTGAAATACAGGAGCAGAACCAGTTGCTATTGAGATAGTTCTTTATGATTTTTAACGAAGAAATGTTGGGATTGTTTTGCATGTGCAGAGGAAGAGCACTCCAGTCCTTAGCTATTTTACTGGAATAGAGGGAGTCACCATGATAGCTGTGAGACTAGGTAACTTTCAGCATTAGTCTGTTGGAAGACCTAAGGGACCTGCAGTTAAAGTTGGGTGGGACCAGGCTTGAAAGTGCAGGGCACATACTAGAGTTGTGTATGACTTTGTGGGCAAAGGTAAGTTGGTTTTGTGTTAACAGGTTGTGAAGTTCCAGCCAGTTGAGTTGCTGAAGAGTGGAGCAATGATGAGTATTATGGGGATGATTGGCTGCAAACTTGGCTGTTTTATTATAGCAGGACCCAAGATTATTATGGTACTGTCTTACATAGGTTGGTGAAAATATTTGAGCAGTAGACAATGGTAGATAGTAAGTGAGATCTAGCTGTGGCTAGTCTGGCTTGGTTAGTAAGGTATGGTTTGGTCCCCATAGAGAGCCCCAGGTTTGATATGCACCTTTTTGATTGTTAGGGAGATATGTTTATCAAATTTTAGTATGTCATCTATCGTTACTCCTAGGAGCTGTGTCTGATTAGTAGGTTCAATTTTTTTATCCATTAGGGGAGAAAATAGAGAGAGGTATTGAGCTGAGCTTGGCTAATTTGTTTGAGAAAATCATTAACTTAGTATTATTTGGGTTTAGGATGAGTTGATGGATTGAGAGGTAATTTTCAATGTCCTGGAAAGATTTTTGCATTTTGTGTTGAAGTTCTTGGGGGGAAAGGGATGAGCAGATAAGACTGGAATCGTCTGCATATTGGATGATACTGGCAAGCTTGGTGGCGGAAATTAGGTTGTTGGTAAATATGCCAAAGAGCAGGGGACCAAGTATGGATCCTTGGTGTACACCAGTGGATACTGGTAGTAGTGGGAAGAGTTTGTTCTCCCATTTTGTAGCCTGCTGACAGTTTGTTAGATAGCTGTGATACCATGTTAGGGATGATGAATTGAGATTGTACGATGCAGGTTTGTTAAGTAGCAGTTGGTGGGATATGGTGTCAAAGGCTTTTGATATATCCAGGAAAATTGCTGAGACTAGTTGTCCTTCACTTTTGAGGTGATGGATGGTATCAGTAAAGGTTATTAGTGCTGAGTTTGTACTATGTTTAGGTCTGAAGCCTGAGCAGAGTGAGGCGAATGGAGCAGGAAGAACCACGAAATGGACCAGTCCTCGAGACCAGAAAACAATCAGTTACATAGGCATCCCCAGGTCACTATACATGAGCCGTTGGAAGTTACACAAATATACTAATACTCATTCCCTGTATATTGGCATGGGCAGAGAATTAGCTGTGAAATGTAAATTGACAAGAGTTTTGAATACAAAAGTAAATTCTGTATGAGACTAAGCAATTACATTTAAAACCATAAGTGCAAAATGCATCACTTTCACTATTTGTACACTCTTTCACTCCTGAAAAAAGAAAAAAATGTCTACCACTGCAGAAAAGCAAACATCCAAAATAGCAGGAAAAGGCTTTTAATCTTGTCACACACTTTCAAGATTACCATCATTTTTTCAACAATGACGAAACCAAAGGTGAGCTGGCAACAGCAACTGCAAAAAGCAAACCAGCAGTAGCCAGTTAGCCATCTGCTGACAAACCACAAAGTTGGAATACATAGCTTGGGATTCTGAAAAATGCTCACCACTCATGTTAATTGCCAAGCATGGGTTGGTCAATTAGTGTGAAGGTGAGAAAATGTGATTCAGAGGCAGGTATGGCCACAGTGAGAAAGATTGCATTATTATCTTATTAGCACGTTTCTGAATTGCAGACTAGTCTTGTCAGGCCTGACCATGAGAGTATTCTCCCCAGTGGCACCCTCAACACTCACGTCTGTATGCACACCCACACAGGTTCATAGGTAGGTACTAGGCTATCGGCCCTAGGGCCCATACAAGCCTAGCCAAAAAATGTACCCTGGCTTTCGCCACCCAAACACCCACACACACACACACACTGCATTCAGACAGCCATGTAAACACACACACACACACACACACACACACACACACACACACACACACACACACATCCAGTCTCTTGATTTTTTTTCTAACCCCCACACACATTTATGCAGGTACATTTATGCTCCTACAAACATACACTCTTGTCTACAAACAGGCAGAAAAATAGCTCCTGCCCCAAGTCTTTGCTGAGCTTACCTTCATTGTTAGTACACCCACAGTAGTGAATAGGTGATTACCATGATTTTATGGAGTTCCCTTTTTACCTATACAGTAAATTTTTTCTCTGCTAAGAGATTCTCTGAATTGCTTGCCTGAGCAAATTGTGAATGTTGGGCATTTCTGAGGGAAAGCACATAACTAAGGGACTGCCTCATTAGCATGCAGCTCTACCCATGAGACAACACTTTGTGCTGAGGGCCCCACTCCCACGTGGCCCCTTTAATTTCCGAATTCCCCAGGGTTTTTTTTTTTTTTTTACTGTTCATGATGTCATTGCATGAATGGCGTGCTCGGTGATCTCAGCATGAGGCAGATAGCTGCCGCCAAACCATTTCTACTTAATTTAAATTTACCGGTCCGAGCCTCCGTGAATTTTATCAGTCTGTCTTCCTTTTATGTATGCGATTGCGGGATCATTGCACTCATTGTGCTGTGATGTTATTACAAGCGGGCTCCAGTTCTGCAAGTGTACTTTTAGGCAAAGTAAGTTGAAAAGTTCTGGTTGCAACTGCTTTTGAAATTTGAATAAGTGTACTGTCTGCAGCTGCTCTCGCTTAAGGACTCAGCAATACAATCTCGCTCAAGTGCTACTGTGATCGTTATTTGGTTATTTGCTTTTTGCTAGACTAGTTCATTCGTTATTGCTCTGCACTAGTAGCATTTTACACTCAATCTGGTTCAAGTCTGAGTGTTATGCACTTCTGAGTGTTATGCACTGGCCTACCTAAAAATACTTTGTGAATGGGAATAAAAAGTATTACATTTTGAAGTTGAAATCTGCAGGCTGTTAAGAAGAACCATTAAAAACAGCAAAGTATCTGCTGGAAAAAAACTTAAAATTTCTAATTTTCTGAACAATAGACGCGGCAGGAAAATATTTATAGAAATTCAAAGTTGCAAAACATCTGCAGGCACACACAAACATCATGCTGTAAACTTTACCTGAGGTTTCTTGTGTTTTCGAATGACTGTAGTATATAATGAGAACCCTGCTGATATGTAATAATTCATACAGAACTACCAGCAAGTAAAGTACGACTGAAAAATGTCCTAGATCTAAAACATGCAGACACTGCATGACTAACTTTAAATGTTTTTTTCCAATGGCAGCTATATTCTATGTTACAACAGCTCCATTACTTCCCAACTGAAATTACTGAATGTCATGCACACTGCCTGAATCTACACAAATACTTAAATCAAAAAACATTATATTATGATGTAGGGTAATTCCAAATGGCCTTTGAAATTTCTTTCCAGCTATCAAGAAGGTTGCAGGCTACAGTATATTCATTAAGCCCACACCACTCATCTCAGTCATAATATAAATAAATATTTATAAGTGCTGCTACCTTTCAGTGACAATACATGAGATCACAGCTGAACAAAGTGCCTGTTTATAATTAGTTTGCAGTATTTTGCAGGTATCTAAAGCAATGAAGAAACAACAGAGTTAAGCTCAGTAAACCATCATTTTAGGGCCTGCTATAATGAAAGACATCTATAAGCATGCCTTGCAGTAGCTCGCACTTCACTAACATTGGGAGGCGGAATGAAAAGAAAGCATACATAGAGACGCTTTTGCTGGAATAGTGTATGTTAGTGTATGACAATGCTGTTGACTTGCTTTTTTTCTTAAACAGTATTTATTAAAGGTCTGTAAATATTATAAATAAGCATTGTTTTTATATTTAATTTTTTCAAAAAGAAAATGTGAAATTAATTTAAATAGAATAATTCCCAGAACTTATATTATAAATTCCAGTGTAATCTTGTCCATATTAGATGTGTCTGACACTTTAAGGTATCTGACCAGGGTGGTGACTGGTGAGTGGTTATATTTTTGTCCATTAATCTTTTATGCTTTCATGAAGTTTCTTTGTGTGCAATTTCCATTGTTTTGTTAACATTGACTTTAACCACATGTGAAGAGATCTACCTACTTACTATTTATTACTCCAACACAATTTGTCACCTACAAATTCCACATAATATATGCTCTATTTCCAAAAGCAACATAACCCATGTGTTGCATATCCTCTCCAAAATAAACTTTATATAACTTATTCATTTTAGACAAACTGCTTTTGAATATGTACTTACTGCTCTGCTTAAGGTAATGTACTTTGCATTTGACAGTTTAACACTCACTTTTGCTAGTTCTTTGGTTATTTTTGCTTTCCTTTCTTGCCCTGCAAGTAATCTCACTCACTCAAGTGCTAGTTCTTTGGTTGTTATTGCATTTTACATGTGTAAGTGCTGGTTATTTGCTAGTTCTTTGGTTATTGCTCTGCACAAGTCAAGTGGCATTTTACGCTCAATCTGATTGTGTATTGAACATATACCATTTACTACAGGGTCTGGGCTGGGGCCATATGTCTGTTCTTCAGTCTGCATTTGGAAGTTGGTATCCCACAATTCTAAAGGAGTGGGCGGGGTTACACAATCATGTATGCAAATGTTAAGTTAATCAGCGTACAGATTTGTACCTATTTTCATGGGCCTTTGTCCAGATTTTTGATATTTCTAGGTTCAGAGGTATGGGCCCCACAAGGGGAAACTTCAATGTCTTTACTGAATCCTAATCCTGGAAATAAACATCAGCATAAATCACAGAATAGTGGCTGAATTTATCTGCTGACACATGCCCCTCTTCATCCTTAACAATGAAATATTCAGTACATCCATAAACCAGTATAACTTCAGTGCAGATTGTGCTCCTCTAATATATAACACCAACTTTACCGATTGGGCACAGATGGCAGTTTTGGCAAACCCTGAAGTAATCTGATGCACTGAATGTGAATTTACATAGTCAGTAACACTACAGATAGCTATGAGGGAAAGTACAGCAATGGAAGGAACATTTTGATAATGGAAACAGATCCAAGAATCAACAATTGTAAGTAATATGGGAGGCAGGAAGGAAAGAAAAAAACAGAAACAGTACTATGACTAACCAAATAAATATAATAGGTTGATTAAACAGACAAACTACTAACTCTAAATGGAATAAGTATAAAATAAGACTGGAAAATTACAAAAGCATTTCTTTCAGCAAGCTTACGGTGTAGAAAAGGCATGTAGTGAGTTTGAAAAAAGAAAAGGTACTGTTGCAGTAAATGACTGATAATTAATATGCATTTTTTTGTTTTGTGTTTTACAGATACTGACTGTATTAAATACTGAAGGGCAGCTGAAGAATTTCTGTGAAAAAAGATAGAATATCGATGAAAAACTGAATATTCTGGGATTTAAACTACAGGCTGAGAAGTACAGTTTGATTTAAAAACAGAAAAAAAGACTGACACTTACCTAATTCTTTCAGTATTACAACATGTAACTGAATGACTGCACACCCCAAACCAAGTACACAGTATTCAGTTTCAGGGTATTCAAAACTTTCTTCAAAACTAGTTATTAAAAGACCAACAAAAATGCCAACTTGTAGCAAGCATAAAGCAATATCAGTACTGCCATTTCTGTTTCACAGTCAAAACTAGGATTCCCCTATTAAGATTATCCTTTGAAATGGAAACATTTTACTTCTTATAAAACAAGTACAAAAGGTTAGGTCAAGGTAACTTATCAAGGTGGAGAGGTCAAAGTGTAAGACATGCTTCTGCTGAGTAACCAAAGTCTCCAACTGTTCTGCATTTATTTTCAGGACTAAGGGTGCTGGCAAGCATACTCTATGTATGCTATAGTGTACAATAATCTGCAAGGGGTACTAAACTATTTTGAAAAAATGAGTACAACTTTGTGCATTCTTGAAATACTGATTTCTAGTTAAACGTAGTCATTTGTCATGTCATTGTTTAAGAAACGATTTCTAGTCACACCTGGTAGAGGCACTCAAACCAGCAATCAACACTTTCATTTAAAGAAAGCATTGTACTGCTGCTAAAGTGGCTATGTTAAATTCCTTCATGCACCTCTTTGTTATAGGAAGTGCTTTGATCAGCTGGGGAAGGGGTCACATTAACAGACAATGGTTGACCTAGTTTAGTTATTCTTTGAAGAATCAATAAAAAATCTCCTGGTGATGCATCCCTCCTTCATACATTCATATGAGTGTACTAGGCTAATGGCCCTGGAGCCTTTACAAGCCTAGCCCATAGAAGTGCCCTGGCATCGTGCTGCCCAACTTTATTTCCCAGTGCCTCTATCAAGTAGAGCCACTGAAGTGATCCCCATGGTGAACTTTCTATTACCCATGCACTCGTCAAGATTTCTCTTGAAGAGGGACAGAGAGGTACTCTGACATGTATGGGAAGTCTATTCCAGAGCATGGGCAGTCTTTGGGTGAGGAACCTGTCCTTCCAGCATGTTCTGTTGATTGTGGTAATGAGGTTGAGGTCTTTGGAGTGTGTGGTGTGGCATGATTGAGATTTCTTTAGATGTAGCATTTCTACCAGAGCTGGGTCAGACATGGCTCTTACAAATCAAGCGGAGATCATCTCTAAGTAGGCAATATGATATCCCATTTACAATTCCATAATATTAGTATGCATTTTTATGTTTCGTCTCTTGCAGCAACAAAATACTTACTGATGTTATAGAACTGTAAATCTGGTACCGAACACTGCAGAGCTGGGTCAGGACCGTACTTTTTTATTGCACTTCTGCACCAAGCTCGAATGTCTGTTTTTATCCATTTCGTACTGCTTTATTTGGTGGTGGTGGGAGGGTTCTCTCTCTTTTTTTTTTACCTTTTAAATTGGAATGATTTTGTTTAGCTTCATAATGCTGTAGGATCACCTTATCAGTTTATCATTTTAATGATATCTGGAATATCAGCCGGCACTGGAACTTAACCTGGTGATATCGTTAGGTAACAATATGATGGACCAATCAGAGAAACTTATCCAAAGCAGATTATACCCTCCTACGGGCTGGTATAAACAGTTTCGTATCACCTCCCTCCCCTGTCGAAACAGACAACTATGTGGAACTCTAAACTAAGGCTCTATGCAAGCACCTGTATAGCTGCATGGATTTGGCAATACCAGAAAGGACCAAAACAAGGTCCTTAGGAAAAACAAATCTATCTGGTAGACTTCTGCCATTAACAGACTTTACAATAATAGGAAAAAAACACTGTCTAAGAGTAAGAAGGAGCAGGTCCCAAACTGGAAACAATTCCTCCTCAGCTTAAACAAACAAATAAGACTTCTTATGAAATCCTCCAAAGCAAACTACGAGTCAAAATTAGCTACCTCAACAAAAGCAACCATAAGGCCTTCTTTAGTTACATCCACAACCTTAGAGGAAAGGCCCAGATTTGTGCCAAACTGGTGGTTAATGGTACCACATATACCAATACTGTCAACATAGCAAACCTGCTAGCAGATAGGTTTGGTGAAAATTTCACCCCTCTGTCCTCCCACAGAGTTAACCAGGACATCCCAAACACCTTTCTTCCATCTTATGTCTCTAACAAGCAGGTCATAAATGCCCTCGCTAAGGCCAAAAACACTGCATCCATAGAACCAGATAACATCCCAGGCTGCATTCTACATGGGCTTCAGCATGAACTAGCAGCACCACTGGGTACCCTATTCAATCATAGTCTAACCACAGGCTTTGTCCCAGCCGAATGGAAGACAGCCACTGTTATCCCATTACATAAGAGTGGTGCCTCTACAGACCCTGGGAACTATACACCCATTAGCCTGACTAACTTAATCTGCAAGGTCATGGAAAGTATCATGGACCTCATAAACAAGGACATTGGCAGTCTCCAGGTACTTGATCCTACCCAGTTTAACTTTGTTAAAGGGAGATAATGTCTGCTAAACCTGGTGGACTTCTTTGAAACAGTCATCAAGGCCCTGGATGAGGGGAATTCCGTGCAAACTGCCTGCCTCAACTTAGCCAAGGCATTTGACACCATCCCCCACTCAGGCATCTTCAACAAACTTACTCAGCTAGGGATAAACCTTTACCTCATTAGATGGGTAGCAAACTGGCTTACTGATAGAACCCACACAATCAAAGTAAGGGAATCAACTACAAATCTTCAGAAGTGTATACTCAAATTCATCAAGTCATTCACCTATATTGTTGTTATTCCTAGGAAAAGACTGTCCAAAGTCAAGCTTCCTAATCAGTAAGTCTTTATTTAATATTCGGTGCTGCACTATGTTCCAAACTGTTGACCCCATTACTTACAACGTGAGGTAAAATATTGCTACTACTAGAAGCAGGCATGTCCCTAGTTCTAGCAGCATTAAAAATGGGATAAAAGGATAAACACTCACCTGTGCCCTTACAGAGTTGTCATCTCATATATTTGGGGAAGAAACAGAATCCGGTATTTGAGTTAATTGTTGAACTAATAGCGTAAGATTTGTTGTAGATTCTGCAGTTCCAGTTCCTGAAATAATGGCTGTGAATTCGAACTTCCTACTGCCATTCTAACCACAAGTCAGAAACTGAGTAACACTGAAGACAGGAATGCAAACCATGCCAAAGAAACTCAGAAGGCTGCAACCCTGCAAGAACATCCAAAAACAAAGTGACGATTATTTTAGCATAATTTATTAAAATCCACTTTAAAAGTAGTACAAAATCCACTTAAAAGTTGCACAAGTGCTTTCGGCTTCCACAAGATACAAAGACTTTTTCAAATGCAACATTGTAACTTATGAGCCAGTTTAAAAAAACAAATGTTTACCTTTGCCTCTACTTCTTAAAGAAGAAGTAGTCTTTAATTCAGTCATAAATTAAGATACTTAAAAAGGACAAACTGTTCATTAAATAAAACTAATATATTACTAAGCTGCAACAAAACATAATATATAGGACAAACCTCATACAATAGTTAGATGTTAAATGTGCTAAAATTGGAGCCTATTTTGCCATCTAAAAACTTTAAGCTTAAGTAAACTAATAGAGGAAACCTCATAAGGTCCTGGTGTACACGCTACATTAATTCACAGCTGCCAGTGAAGTTCTTTCTGTTATAAAACTAATCTCCATGCCCCCACCCCACCCCAGGACTTATCAGTAGTTGTTTAAGCACTACAAATTTAAATGCATGCCCAGGGAAATAAGCAATGTGTTTCACTACTGTCTGCATCAGTATTCGTTTTTCTACGAATGTCATATAAATGTTCCTGCATTCATTCCCTGAGCATCCGCTCTGTTTTGCCTACATAGAAACTAGGACATTCTTGGAAAACAGCCACCTATACCACACCCCACGCTCAAACAACTGTATCTCCTTTTTACAGCAAATCTCTCCTTCTTCGCATGAATGTGGTTGCTTACAGGTATGTGATCACAAAAGTTACATGCCCCATAGCTACGTATACCAGGTGTTTTTTCCTGCCCTGTCTCATGTTTCATAGTTTCAAAATACTTTTTAAATGCCATTCCTCTTCTATAGATGACAGTAGGCTTCTCTCCCAGTTTAACCCACTTCTATGCATACTAGCTGTTTTTTTTTTCTGCCCTATCTCATGTTTCATAGTTCAAAATACTTTTTTAAATGTCATTCCTCTTCTACAGATGACAGCAGGTTTCTCTCCCAGCTTAACTCTCCATTCTGGGTTTTCATTTATAATGGTCCAATTCTTAGAATGTTTTTAATTTGCCCAATCGAGTGAGTAAGTGGTAATGAAACTAACATTGTTTGACAGCACACACACCAGGATTTAATGAGGTTTCCTCTATTAGTTGTTTACTTAAGCTTAAAGATTTTAAAATATAAATGTGGTAAAATCAGGGCTTATTTTAACATCTAAGTATTGTATGAGGTTTGTCCTATATATATTAAGTTTTGTTACATCTTAGTAATATAATAATTTTATTTAATGAACACTTTGTCCCTTTTAAGTATCTTAATTTATGATGGAGTTAAAGACTACCCTCCTTTAACAAATAGAGGCAAAGGTAAATATGTGACTTGTTCATTCACTTTTTAAACTGGCTCATAAGTTATAATGTGGCATTTGAAAAAGTCTTTGTATCTTGAGGAAGACTAAACACTTGTGCAACTTTTAAGTGGATTTTGTACTACTTTTAAAGTGGATTTTAACAAATTATCCTAAAATAAATGGCAGTTTGTTTTTGGATGTTCTTGGAGTCTTCTGAGTTTCTTTGACATTGTTTGTATTCCTGCCTTCAGTTTTACTATTAGTTAAAATCACTTTTACTGCATCAGAACACTTAGTTACTATGCTTTACAGTTTACTAGAGAGTTCCAGTATACTGCTATAATTTAGTAAATGGCACACAACATGCTTGTTTATACTTTTGATCCAAGGAGTCAGATAAAACTGGTTCCAGCATACTAAGTGTTGACTGGTAGCCTGTGTGTAAACCAGTAATTTAGTTATTACTAGTGTTGTTGTTGTTGTTTGTCTTTCGGCTTTTCCCAGTTAGGGGTCGCCACAGCGGAACTCCGGTCCGCTAATGATTGGCAGTTGTTTTTTATGGTGTCAAGTTGCCAGCCCGACGCCCAACCTTTAACGAAGGCACGCCCATTCAACGCATATCTTTCGAACGCCCACTCGACCGCTAGTGTACTCAACCATAATTATTTAGTTATTCATAGTACACTCAACCATAATAAATATGACATGTGGAGGCTGCATGGGGAAAATGCAGTGCTGTAAACAATGCAATTTGTCTAAACTAGTAAAGACTGCGCTAAGTTAAAATAAAAAGGGAAGTCAGTTATTCAGAAAGAAATGACAACTCACAGGGTTACCATTTTGGATCAAACTCCTTTAGAAACGATTAATATTAAATGCTACATTCACATGCAGAAAAAAATGAAAAGCACGCCTCTGTCGGTCGACAAAGACTAATGTTTTCATTTGGAAATAGGAAAAGCAGGAGCTCTAAAATGAGTGATCATACTTGTTGCTTCTTTAAAAACAAACACACACATTTTACTGACTTCCAAAGTTTTAGGACATTAAAATATCTATAAAATATTTCCCATCTCATTTCTTAGTAAATATTTTGTCACCACAACAAAAACATCAGCAGGTCTTATTCTGTTAGAAACCTGATTACAGAAAAATGTATGAACAACATAATAATATTAATTCTTCTCCAAGGATTAGGCAGCTTTTTGTTTAGTGAGACTTGATTGCTAAAGGGATCATAGGAAATATGAGACAAATGAGTCGCATTATGCTTTGTCAATGCCCACACATGCTGCATTTCCCCTTTCAAGAAGGTCAAAGCAGGTCAGTGCCAGAGTAAATGTATTGGTTCCCCTCCAATCATCCAGGTGTGATTTGAAGGATACTAGGGTACCACATTATTTATATTGAAGGGGAAGTTTGTTCCAGAGGTGGGGTAAGCATTTGGTAATACATTTATCTGTCATGTGTATTTTATGTATATGCTGGTAGGGATTTAACTCCCTAGTTTAGGTATTACTTAAGCTATCTGACTTGCAAAATTATAGGAGATGGAGGATGGGGTGGATTATTCTCTCTGCAAAAACAAAACAATGCTGCAGTAGTATGAAGTTTAAGAGCTAAATACTGATACGAATAATATAAAACCACTTCTGAAATCATGCAGGTATTTCCAGTCATCACAGATGTTTTACAGTTAAGTATTGCCCAAAAGATGTAGCCAATATACTAGTGAACAAATTCAGTGCCAGTTTTTACCCCAGAAACCTCTATCCAAAATCTGCATATTCCTGAATCACTCAAACACCCAATCATCACTAAAGAACATGTACTGAAGATGCTTTCCATTACTAAATGCAATGGAGCCTAACAATGTAGCTCTTTGTTTAATGACCAGTACTAATGCCTTGTTCAACATAACCTTAGCTACTGGTTATACCCCTGAAGTTCGTCACACTCCAGTAATAATGCCATTTCATAAGTGTGGCTTCCACTACTGACTGTGGTAGTTACAGACCCATTAGCTTGACAATCTATAGTTGGAATGTACAATAACTGACCTATTTATTTATTTATTTTACATTTGTTGACCGGACTAGTCTAGCTGGATACATGTCCTTTTTCAGTAGAGGCCCGGGGAGAAAAGCTCCAACAAAATGACAAGACATTTTACATTTCAACTCAAAATAGTAAGGATTAACATAGGATAAAAAAAAAAACAATACAAAAGGCTATACATGCTGATTATAGGACATACACATAGTCTAAAGCAAGATTTTGCATGGTAGCATTGTGAAGGCAAGAGTTAAAGGTAATGAGCTCTGAGAAGGGGTGGAGTCAAAGGTGGAGAGGGGTCGATAAGTTAGTCTGGTTCGGAACAGGGGCATAGCCAGTGTGATTTAAGATATTCTTTGAGATTATTTTTAAATTGATTAAGTGAGGTCAAATTTCTTAGGTGGTTTGGAAGGGAATTCCAGGGCTTTCCAATGGAGTTAGCGTAGAGAGCATCACCACCCATATTCTTTGATTTAATGGTGAGTATTTGAACACTGCTTGAGGATCGAAGGCAGTTAAGATTGGTATAGGGGGTCAATATACTGATCAGTGATGGGGTTCTATCTGGATGGTTGATTATTTTGAAAGCTTCAGTGAGTTGATTGTGTTTGAGAAGATTGGGCAATTCCAACCAGCCAATTTTCTTAAGGTTAAGGCAGTGGTGGGTTCGATAAGGTGCTCCAGTTACAAATCTGGCAATATGATTATAGGCAACAGTAAGCATATTGAGTTCTCGCTTTCTGAGAAAAGAGAGTACTGGGGAGGCATACAAGAGGGAGGAAAGGAGATGGGTGCGAGCAATAGCAAGTTTGGTAGTAGGGGTTAGAAAGTTCTTTATTCTGTACATGGACCCGAGTTTCTTGTTAACAGTTTTAATAGTTTGGGTAATGTGAACGTCAAATTTGAGCTTATGGTCAATGGTGACGCCTAATAGTTTGATACTAGAGACAGGGTCAATGATGGTGCCATTGATGGATACAACACGGAAGGAGATGTTGATTGGAATAGGAAGTTCTTTCACAGGGGGTGTGGATACAGAGGGGAAAAATATAAGCAGTTTGGTTTTAGACGGATTGAGTATGAGTTTCAGCTCGGAGAACCATTTTTCAACTATTGTAAAACAATGCTGAGTGGTTGTTTGTAGTTTTGAGAGAGAGGCGTCCGAGCAGATCAGAGTGGAGTCATCTGCGTATTGAATGCAGGTAGTTTTAGGGATGACAGAGTGGAGATCATTTATGAATATGGAAAAGAGAAGGAGACCAAGTATCGAGCCCTGAGGAACACCAATGGTGTTTGGGAGCAGGTCAGATAGCCTGTTTTGCCACTGGACAGCTTGTAGCCTACCTGAGAGATAATCCTTGAACCAGCTTAGGGCTTGGTTGTCAAGATGTAGGTTGTCCAGGGTGGAGAGTAGAAGCTGGTGATTAACCATATTGAAGGCTTTCGATAGATCAAGAAAGAGGGCAGAGGATATAAGTTTGTTATTGCCGTTCTTATTAATAAACTATAATACCAAAAATCTCATCCGACTTCATCAACAGCAGTTTGGCTTTGTCAAGCGGAGACCTTATGTAATGAATTTGGTTAACTTCTTTAAACGGGTTATTCAGGCTGTCAAGAGCACTCATGCTGCTCACATGGCATATGTTAACCTGAATAAGATGTTTGACACCATACCCCAAGGTACACCTCACAACTACTTAGCGGAAGAAATCTAGACACAGACAAAAATAATGGACAAGGGCCCAAAAAGAGGGAGAACTTTTAAATATTGGTCTTACAAACTTAGAAAGTTGTTAGAATAAAATATTAGTGTGCATTTTTGAAGGGTATAAAGTCTGAATCTCATATGTATTCCATTATTTAATGACTTCAGTCCTCAGTGATTTGCCAGAAAACCTCACATTTTATGAGGAACAGACCAAAATATGAGGAAGAAAACCTAGAAACAGAATCATTGAGTCCTTACAAGCCTAGCCAAGTACAACCCTTGTTCCCAAGAATATCAAGGTATTAAGTGGAACTAAGTAAACAACTACTGCCAGAGAGACACATGTGAACCTCCCAGGGGGAATTCATGGTTTCCCATCCACTCATCCAAATTACACTTAAATTCTTTGAAAATCTGGACTGTTGAGAAGTACATCCCCTGCTGACATTGTTAATAAACTTAACACTTTAAAATGTGATCCCTATAACATAAGATGGATAGCAAACTGGCTAAAAGAGAGAACTCAAAATGCAAGTGGTGGGTGTTTCACCTGAAAACATGAAGGTGACCAGCAGTATGGATAAGAATGTGTTATTAAAGTGTTACAGCATTATCTACGGTTAGTCTTCCCCATGACTCAATGCTGGCAATCTCTCAATTTTGGCATTCATTTTTCTGACTGCAAACCAAGATCTGTGGTTACTGTCAGATCCCCCTCGGACACACTAAACCTTCAGCAAGAACTTGCACAAAATGCATGATGCACCAATCATCATCATCATCATCAGCTCCTTTTTTCCCATTTTTCTACATGGGGTCGGGGTATCGTGCTGTCACCATGATATATCAATAGGCTCAAATTAAAAGCAAAAAAAGTGCAATATTGTCACATTTGACAAACAATAGTGCCCCACAACATACAGAACAGACAATATCCCACTTCAAATCAAGGTTGTTGGTAGAGGTCCTGGAACATGGGTCAATACTTCACTCTTCTTTGATCAGCACATGGCAAAACAGCTAGGAAACCCTTCTGCATGGCACAACTAATTTGCAAGGGAATATCACCAAATATAAATAAATCATTGTTTCCTTATATTCATCACCAAAATACCAATTACTGAGTACAATGCATACTTCAGATGTCCCTCAAAAATCACATAAAATATCTCAAAGACCCCAGAGGTTCCTAAGTATGAAGATAATAGGCTTCAAAATTCTGGGGTACCAAGAAAGATTTGAAAGTACTGTCCCTTTATTCAGTGCCTCATGGCCTCTTGAAGGGAGATCTATGACTTGCTTTTTTGCTATTAGGGACCCAGTTGTTCCAAACCTCTTGTATCTTCACTACCCATCTGCCAGAGTCTGTGGTAGCTCAGGTGGATGTAAAAGATCCCATGGAACTTATTGAAAAGAGTACAGGAAGATTCCTTGTCCCTGGCCAAACTTCCCCTAATCAATATGAATACCACCTTGGGTCTCCACTGAACAGAGACCATCGGCCTAGTGGGACTAATCTGATCAACAAAGTGTAAATAAATAAATAAAATAAAGTCAAATAGTTCCACAAATACCAGAACTGGGGACCTAAATCTTCATCATTAGGTAATATAACACAGTGGAGAACAAGGCATGTCACTCAGCATCTCCTTCACTTCTGGAGCAGGCTGTCATCTTTCAAGAGGGGCTCAAATGATTGAGGTGGACTAAAGCACCTACAGATAGTTTTTTCTTACACCTCTTGAGTGGCCAGCCCTGACAAAGGGCACAGTCTGTGATATGTGTTCTCCTACATACAGGATACTGTGTACTGCAGCTGATGGCTAAAATAGTCAGTCTACAGAACTCTTCCACTACTAGGCACCACATAAGAGTCAGTGATGCTGCTCATGACTCCATTCAGAATTTTGGGTGAGTATGAGGTGGAAACACCCAACATGCTTTTTGAAAGTGTGAGGAACCCTACAGAGACAAAGGGAAAATATGCAAACTCTGCACAGGCATTGGCTAGAGCTTAGAATCTAACTCTGTACCATGCACGTGGCGGGCAAAGACTTTAACTGCCATGCTAACCATGTTCAAAGACAGAAAAGACAGTTATCAGACACCATAAGGGATGCTAACCGCAACCCATTCTCCAGTCCACAAGATATCAAAGGCAGATGGAAACGGTACTTCCAGAAGCTTTGAATGAAGAAAATCCCACAGCCTATGATGAAAAAAAGAAAGACCCTGCAATAGAAAAAATAAGAACACTAATAAAAATGAAATCAGGGAAAGCAGCAGACTAAGACAGGTTTACAGCAGATATGATCAAGATGTTGGGTGAGTTTATTTACTTATTTTACATTTGTTTACTGGGAAAGTCAGACTGGATATATGTCCATTTTCAGCAGAGGCCCAGGGAGAAAAGCTCCAGAAAGCAGAGTACAAATACATTAGGAACTATAGAAACAGTTAGAGATAAGTATAATATGCAGTTTTCAGTAGGGTTACAAACTTAGATAAAACATAGTAGACAACATAAAAATCATGAGGCTTCAGTTTCAGACAATAATACACACAAGTCCCATCAAGAATTCATACACTTTTAGAATTTATGATTGAAATGCTTAGGGAGAGTTTGCAGGAACAGTGGGTGGTGATTAGTCGGGGTTTAAGCAGGGACATTGCCAATGCTGTTGGAAGTGTAGTTTGAGGCTTTTTTGAACTGGATTATGGAGGACTGGTGAGTAAGTTCGTCAGATAGCATATTCCAAGTTTTGCCTACTGAGTTGATAAATACAGAGTCCCCAGCCACATTTATGCTCTTAGTTGTTTGTACCAGAAGTTTATCAGCAGAGCGTAGTGACCTCAGGTTGCTGTATGGTTTGATGATCTTATTTAATGCTGGTGTTTTTTCAGGTTGATATAGAATTTTGTGGGTTATTACAAGTTGGTTGTATTGGAGAAGACTGGGCCACTCCAGCCATCCTAGCTGAGTTAGGTTGATGCAATGGTGGGTCCTAGAGGTAGCACCTATAGCAAATCTAGCAATATGGTTGTAACAACTAGCAAATTTGGTAAGGGTGGCTTGGTTCAGGTTAGTGAAGAGGGGGGAGGCACAGAGGAGGGCAGAAAGTAGGTGGGACTGAGTGATAGTAGTTCTTGCAAAAGGATTGAGGAAAGGTTTGATCCTGTATAGGGAGCCCAGTTTTTTGTTGACAGATTTGATGGCTTGATTGACATGGATATCATATTTTAGGGTGTTATCGACTGTGACGCCCAGGAGTTGTGTGTGAGTATCTGGGGATATAATTGTGCCATTGTTGGGACTTATAGTAAAGAATGGTGAGGAGGATTTGCAGGTGGGGGAAAAGATGAGCAGTTTAGTTTTGTTGGGGTTTAATAGAAGCTGACAGTTTGTGAACTGGGTTAGGTTAGGGTCATAAGCTCAGTTGAGGAGGAGGCGGTACATATTAAAGTAGAGTAGTCCACGTATTGGATACAGGTGGCCTTGGGAGTGATGGTGGGTAGGTCACTGATAAAGACTGAAAAGAGTAGTGGTCCTAGTATGGAGCCTTGGGGGACTCCTAGAGTAATGGGTAGATGTGTGGATAGGGTATTCTGCCATAAAACTGCTTGTTGTCTATCAGACAGGTAAGATTAAAACCAATTAATAGAGCTATTATTCGGTGACAGTTCTTTCAGAGTACAGAGAAGCAGTTGATGACTGACCATATCAAAGTCCTTAGAGAAATCTAGGAAGAGAGCAGAGGTAAGTCTGTTATTGTTTCAGCTGATATTGATAGAGTTAGAGAAGAATAAGAGGGCTGATGTGGTGCTGTGGTGTGGCCTAAAGCCATGCTGAGAGTTGGCCAGTAGTTTATTTTGGGTGAGATAGTGCATTAATTGGTTGTGAACACACTTTTCCATAATTTTGGCCTGTGGTGATAGTATGGCTATTGGTCGGAAGTTTGAGAGGTCTAAAGAATTCCCTCATTATGAAGGGTAATAGCATGGGAAACCTTTCAGAGAGAGGGGATAGTGGCTTCAGACAAGGTGTGGTTTACTATGAACAAGACAGGGTATGCAATGGCATCTGCCCCTTTTTGTAAATATTCTGGTGGGAGGAGATCAGCTGCCACGGTAGTGGGCTTTAGTTTGTTAATTAGAGATTGGATGGTGGATGTAGGTACAGGTTGGAAGGCGAAAGGGAGTGGGGTAGTGGTTGTGGAGGAGCTTTGAAAGAGGCTGGTGGGGGGTAGTTGGCTAGCTAGTGATTGGATGGTTTTGGTAAAAAAGTTGTTAACGACGTTAGCAGTTTCCTCTGGAGTTTTAAGGTCGCAAGTTGAGGGGGTGGAAGTAGAGCAGTTTGTTTATACCGGCCCAACATTTTTGAGGTTTGTTCTGGTGTTTTTGTTGAAGGTGTTGATAGAAGTTTTTTTTGTCTAACAGTGTGGCTTTCTTGGAATCATTCCTTAGTTGTCGGAATTTAATATGATTCAAGTGGGTCTTTGGAGGTGGGAATCTAGAATGGAGAGGAATTTAGAGTTAAAGTAGGCTATAGCATCATCTAGTGGAAGTTCTTTAAGTATGGCCCAATTGCATGCTCTGAGTTCATTCTGAAAGTCAGTGGAGTTAAAGTTCTTGTTGTTTCTGATAGATTTATATAGAATGTGGTGGTGGTTATATACTTTATGCTTAATGATATAAGTGAGTATGTGGTCACTTATATCATCTAGGAGGGTACCCGTGTTATACAGGTCTGGGTGATTGTTGATAAGAATCCAGTCCAGGATACTGCTTTTGTAGTTGGATTTATTTATTCTGGTGGGTGAGGATATAGGTTAGGTATAACCGTGAAGGTTTATATGGGTGGTGGGAGATTTAGAGGAACAATTGTTCCAGTCAATATTAACATCTCCTAACACCATAGTTTCATGGGGGTATGTGTTGGAAAGCCATTGGAGGAAGTCTTCTAGGGTATTTGCATTGTTGTCTGGGGGGGATATAAATGTAGGCAATGAATACAGACTTACTTTTGTTAAGCTGTAGTTTGCTAACTAGGGCTTCTGCATTATTAAACAAGGGGGGTTGCTGTGGGGCTAGAATGACATCTATTGTGTTTTTAAACAGAACTGCTACTCCTCCACTTTTCTTGGTGTTTCGGTCTAGTCTAAGTATGTTGTACCCTGGTGGGATAACCTCACCATTTTTAGTTCCTGGTTTTAGCCAGGTTTCTGTAAGACACAGCACATCAGGTGAGTAGGTGGTTAGAAGGGCATGAAGATTATGGACCTTGTTGTTAATTCTCCTGATGTTTAGGTGACAGGTCAGGAGAGAGTTAGGGAACCTGGCCATATGTTGAAGGTGGTAGTGGGCTGGGTTAGGGTTGAAATGGCTCCTGAGAGTTCTCATAGATGTATGGGGAGATAAGCATATCCCAGATAACAAGAGAATAAGCATTCTAGTACCAGTGTACAAGAACAAAGGGGACATTCACAACTGTGGGCAGTAGAGAGGCATCAAACGCCTGTCACACTGCACTGAAAGTGCTGAAGAGGGATTGATTGATGAATGTGCAGAGTGGCAGAAAGTAAGATGGAAAGGAAGCAGTTTGGATGCTTGCAGTGAGACTGATGTTGGCGAGAGATAGAGATGGGCCAACTAGGCTTTCCTAGACATTAAGAAAGCATACAAGTTGATTTGTGTAGTCGTGTGGTTCAAAGTCCTGTAAGCATTGTTAGGCTTAGACTATGTAAAAGGACCCAGCAACACAAGTATGAGAAGTATTTGGAGACACAGAGGGGTTCCCAGTAAGACTGGGTGGGCATCAGGGTTCAGATCTGAGCCCTGTTCTGTACATACTGGCGACGGACTACGTTAACACACAAGTGGGAGAGGACAGGTTACTAGAGCTGTCGAGTGCAGATGATGTGGCACAACAAACAGATCCTGGATACAAACTTCAGCAAAAGATAGGGGGAATGGAACGCAAAGCTGAAGGTACATGGGATGCATCCAGCAAAGGCATGAAAGCATTGTGCGACAGAAGACCTAAGACAATCAGACTTGACTGTTGAAGTAGTCAGGAGAGTGGCACTGAATCGGCAGAGATAGTGACAGTTGACCCGACACCCTGACCCCATCTAGAAAATGGGAAAAAAGGAGGCTGATGATGTATAATCAGTGCAGTGGCCCGTCCCCCTGGATTACCACAAATGTTAATGCAGCTTTCCAGCGAAGGGGCATATGATAATGTTATGTGCTTTCCTTGGAATTAAGTGCATGCAGTACTTGGCTTATGCATCCAAATATTAAAAAAAAACTTGGCTGTAAATAAAACCCACATTCTACACTAATTAACACAGCTAAGTTTATGTTGATCCATTCCTTACAATGAAAGAGACTGCATTAGAGGTAGGTGTCATAGAGTTTAGTGGAGAAGTAGTGGTGGGGTGTGTGTGTGTGTGTGTGTGTGTGTGTGTTCAGTAGGGAAGTTATTTAGGAGAGAGGTGGAGAAGGTATGTGGGGAGGGGGAAGTTGCCATACCTCCACAATACCCTTGACTAAACAGTGAAGCCTGCAATATTGGGGGTAGCACTAGACACCAAGGTTTTTACATATTTATAAAGTAAATACAGCAACATGTTTCTCAGCATAAAACATATTCTGACTAATAAGAAGTAATATCTGGCATTACTGACCAACTGTAATGGTCCATGAGGAGGCAAAATCATGTACATTCTGTAATCTCTCAACTGTACAGATTTTCGCAGAATGTCCAGGCTTTTGCCTCATATTTTCCGTCCATTTTAAAAAAAAAATTGTGGTTTTCTGGCAAAATTAGAAGCAAATCATTAAAGATTAAGGTTAAAAAATAATGAGAGACATTTGGGTTTCAGTCTTCATACCATTTAGAAAATCCATGCTAATGCAAATTCTGTTATTCTATTAACTTTCTAAGTTTGTAAGAGCAATATTTAAAAATTGTCCTTATTTTTGGGCCTTTGTCCCACTTTTATGTATGGCATTGTCCACAGTTCTTGCTCTAAGAGGTTGCGAGGTATGTCTGTAATATAAGGGATAATTCAGAGGTATGGTGATGGGTCCCTGTGTTTGTGTGTGTGTGTGTGTGTGTGTGTGTGTGTGTGTGTGTGTGTGTGTGTGTGTGTGTGTGTGTGTATGTATGCGTGTGTGTGCGGCGGAGTGAATAACAGATGTGCCTGTATCAATGGGTATGGACCACCAGAAATGACGACTACATCAAAGCATGTCTTACTGATTGGAGTAATCACTGAATGATTAAAAGACAAATCACTATTGTAGCTCACCGGTAAAGGACCTGTCATCATTGATATACACTTTCCCAATTTCTCCACAGCCAGTTTGGTGGATATGGGAAAACTGAGACAATGTAAAAATTGTCTAATGCTCACTGATGACCATTTAATCTTCAAAGAAACAAATACAGTATGCAAGAGATGTATATACACAATCTCTCTGGAGGCAATACGAACACACACAGTAACAATTTGGTTGTTGGAAATGCATGCTACAGCCACCATGTGTAGTATGCACCCCACACATAGACCTACTTTTGATGAGGCGTTTAAATGCAAACTTACTAAACCCTGAAGACCTCCTACACATTCCAATTGCAAAAATTATCCTCAGCAGACCTAAAAGCACTCAAGAGAAAAAAAAAAAAACTAAAACTGCACATATAGCCACACCCAGTGAAGCATCAACTAACAAGCCCATAAGACAAGCCAATACACTACCCAGGACTCTAGTCATAGAGGACTCCATTGTACGACATACTAATGCCCCACTCACCAGTATGAACAAGGAAGAAATTATAGTCAGTTGCCTAGCAGGGTCGAGGATCTGCCAAGTTACACATGCACTCAATTCATTCCACCACCAGTATGTCCAGCCATACTCCATATAGGTGAAAAAGACCTGAGACATACCTACCTAGACTATATGCAGAGAATAATTATGGACGTCTCGGATTATGTGTCAAAGGCTAGTATTTGTCTAGTATCAAACAACACTCTACCTTCACCAAAGATACCACCATAATGTGAACAGAAGATGACTGACCTTAAACTGGCTTAGTTTTTGGTGTCATTCTAGGGGACACAATATTTGCCAGAGTTGGAGGACATGTTTAACAAACTATGCTGCTTTGCTAAGGATGGCATGCACTTGTCCCTTCTAGGCTTTCAAATATTGGCTAAAATATTGTCCTCCCCATAAAGCATTTTTAGGCAATTTTACCCAAGGAAATCAAGAAGTGTTACTGCTCAACGTCTGGAGTCTAAATAAGAAGTTCCACTCCCTCCAAGCTCTACTCACCTTGGAGAATGTGGACATCTGTACAGCTACCAAAACATAGTTTAAAGCCTCAAGCGTAACCTGATAATGCAAGGCTTTAGTGTCTTCCACACATTTAGACCAGTAACTGGACAGACAGGGTCTAAAGGTGGAGGTGTCTCAATCTACATCAATAACAAACACACCACTAAGTTGCTTCAACAAGAGATGCACTGGACTGCCTCCATGTTCAGATTACTATAGACAAAGTCCCACAACATATCCTAGCATGCTATAGGTCACCCTGTATGTCCCAATAAAACCCGTAGCTCATACTTAGACCTATTGGAGCACTCACCATTCAGCCAAATACCATACTCATGGAGGACTTTAATTCTCTCTCAGTAAACTGGAATCCTACACAATCCCCAAATGTGCAACAAGTCAGACATTCCTAGACTTTGTAAACACAAACACACCAGACCAGTTAGTGCATACTCCTACTAGAGGTACAAAACTATTGGACCCAGTACTCACAAATATGAGAAAATACTGTACACACACCCTCCCCCATTTCATGTCCTCTCTGCTATGGTCAGACCACAAAGCAGTCTCCATCAAAATAAGAATCAATTCTGTAACCCCAGCAAAACCTGTAACAGTTATAAAGTACTCCAGTACTAACTACCTTCTATTAAATTATAACATGGCAAAATTTGGAGCCCCTCTGAATCCAGACAACACAGCCTATTGGGAATTATTCACAGAAATTCTGTATAACTGTGTTAGTGATTGCATAGAGGCTGCTGTGCCTACCAGACGTAAGCCCAAAACTAACTCAAAAACAAACTTCCCTGGTGGAATTTGAAATTAAACATGTTGTACAACAAAAAAAAAAAAAAGTAACACCACAAAAGATTAAAACTCTGTTATCAAACTATATAGGAAACTAAGAGGATTAATTAGTCCAACAAAGCAAATTTTGAGGTAAAGATAGCATACCAAGCCAAGGACAACCATAAGGCCTTCTTTAGTTGCATCTAAATCATCAAAGGCAGTACACCACCGCGTGCCAAACTGTTGGTAAATGGACCCTTGTTCATGGAACCAAGATATATAGCAAATCTACTTGACAGTCACCTTCAACTTTACTCCCCCCCCCCCACACTCCTTCCCCTGACCACTTGTATTTGTTTCTTTGAGGATTAAATGGTTATCATTTCCCCCAAGAAATACCATCTAACATAATCCAAATTATACAACGACCCCCCCCCATTAATATTCCAAAACATGCACGCTGATTGGTCAGCGTGCACGTTGTAAATCAGAGTTATAGTAATGGAAAAAGGTCCGGTCGCCAGGACTTTTTCCTTTAGTATAACTTTTTTTTTTTTTTTTTTTACAGCAATGGAGAACGCAAGATCTCCATTACTTGTTACAACCTGTCTCGCCATGTTAAACTAGTTTAACATAGCGAGACAACTTTTAAAAAAAGCAACGGAGCATCTCTGTTGCTTTTTTTAAAGTTGTCTCACTATGTTAAACCCATTTAACATAGCGAGACACTTTAAAAAGCAATGGAGATCTTGCTTTTTTCAAAACTGTCTCGCTAGGTTAAATGGGTTTAACCTAGCGAGACAGCTTTAAAAAAAGCAACGGAGACTCTCTGTTGCTTTTTTTAAAGCTGTCCTGCTATGTTAAACTCGTTTAACATAGCGTGATAGGCTGTAAAAAGCAACGGAGATCTTGCTTTCTCCATTGCTTTTGCCCACAGCTCTGATGTACTGCATAAATGTACGCATGGGCAGTACATCAGAACTGCCACAGAATACCCAGACAGCTGTGGAAGGGCAGCAAGGAGGCATTATACAATGCCATTATTTAGGAAAAGTAATTATTTTTTTTCTTAAATAATGTAATTAGATAATAATAACTCATTCTGGTGGTAATGCTGGATTTACCCATGGTTGGCTTTATTTGGCCACTGGCTCGCTCTTGACCAAACGACACCAACCATGGGTAAATCCAGCATTACCCACACCCAGGCGTGGGTTATTGCTATAATAATCCATTCATGTTGTCATTTCACACAGAGCTAATCAGAGGAAGGACACTGAGCAAAACTCTGATCTGTGATATATAACATTAAGTATCCTGTTTTTGCTTATTTTTACTAGTTACTGCTTATTATAGATATTTATAGCACTCGTCTACTGCATACTTTTTACTATATTTTATAGCTATAAACTAATCTGCACAGTTGCACTAAAATTGTCTGCCTCACAGGACCTGATAAATAAGGTTTTTATTGTCACACTGTTTGTAAATCTTTTATAGCTAGTTTCACTGTGTGAGGTATTAACTGGAAATTTTCTCCATTTGTTTAACATCTGTTTGTTTGTTCTGATTTCCTGCCAAGGAGTGTATCATTATAACTGATTTGTTTGCAGTTAAAAGCATTCTGTAGAGTTTCCTTGCTCCTTTATTGGTTTAAAACTTTCATTTAAAGGCTCACTGCTGTTTTTTTTTGCTGTGATAAACATTTCTGTAGTGTTTATCTACCTAAGTAGTGTAGGTGGTAACTTTAGCACTGTCCATATTCAGGCTTGTTTTCTGGGCCTAGTTGTTTGTTTGCAGAGGCTGTATGTCTGAGTACATGGTTCCAGGCCATCTTAGTTTAGCAAACGCCATTTTGCATTTCAGTAAGAATGTAATGTTTATGGTCATTGGCAGATTGGGGTTACCTGGACTACGGCTCGGCTTGGAGTAAGCACCTCATTGGTTCTTTTGAGCTTTTTTTTTTTTTTTAAAAGTTGTTTCAGGTTTCAGTTTTGTTACTTAAGAAGTTACCTTGCGAGTGTTTTTGCCATTTTACACAGAGCTAATAAGAAAGGCACTGAGCAAAACTGTGATATATGACATTAAGTTTCCTGTTTTTTGCTTATTTTTACTAGTTATTGCTTATTATAGATATTTATAGCACTTTTATTGTCTGCTGCATACTTTTTTACTGTCTTTTATAGGTATAAACTAATCTTTATGGTTGCACTAAAATTGTCTGCCTCACAGGGCCTGATAAATAAGGGTTTTATTGTCACACTGTTAATCTTTCCTAGTTAGTTTCACTGTGTGTGAGGTATTAACTGGAAAGTTTCTCCATTTGTTAAAGATCTGTTTGTGTTTGTCTGTTTTGATTTCCTGCCAAGGAGTATATCATATAACTGATTTAGTTTCCCAGCCTCCCTCCCTATTGGTATCCTGTTCTTATGCTTGGTGACTTTGCAGTTGCCCACCCCTACTGTAAATTTGATCTGGGACACTCCTCCCAGTCTAGTGGCATTAGCTCATTCTACGTAAGACAGACAGAACATTTGAGAAGGCCTACCCAATTAGATTCTTAAACTTTAATTATCTTCTGCTCCTCCTTTCTTCCTTTCCACTTTAGTAAAAAAAAAATTCTAAGCTTGTTTCTGGCCTTTCCTGTAACTAGTCTATTCCAGATACAGATTTGCTGTATCCAGGACTGTTTGTAAGCTTCTGAGCCCCCCCCCCCCCCAAGCCTTTCTATGTTGGAGAGAAGCCTTCTAGCTTATCAGTGGGAGTGGTAAGCACTAGGTAGCCTATCTACCATAAAGAGGAGTGGTTTCTGGCCAAGACATTGTAGTATATTGGCCATATGGGCAGTTTTCCCACCTCTTTCAACTTTCTGGTTTAAAAGCCCGCATTTGCACTTTTTCCACCTTTCCTGTAAATAGTCTAGTCCAGATACAGAATTGCTGTATCCAGGACTGTTTGTAAGCTTCCAAACAGTGCCAAAGTCTGCTCTTCAAATTTTCCCTTACATCTACTACTTCTTTCCTCTCCTGCAGTTTTACTAGCTTATTAGTCTAGCACTTTACCAGACTTCTTGTAGCAATAAACATTCTACAAGGAAACAGCTCCAGTACTTATTATTAATGCACACCCCTCCAGGCATGTCTAAAGGTCAGTTCCCTGTGCTTTCTCCTATCAACCTGGTGAACTTGGGCATCCTGAGGCAATGTAGCAACTGCCTCATGTACACTGACAATCCTCTCCTCTTACGTCCCAGCAATCAGACTTTCAAGAGATGCACTTATAAAGCCAAATTGGAAGCCACACACTCTCCAGCCAAGACTGGAATTGCTGGTCAAGAGGAGAAGGTCAACACTTGCACCACACCACATGGAACACATAGCCCTCCGGAACACACACACTAGCACTGCCTTCACATAAAAACACAAACCGCACACCATCCTTGGTGGAGGCTCTCAATAAAAATCTACCCAAACAGCAGAGACCTCCAAGGCAGGAAAACACTCAACCACACAACCCGACTGTAATCACAAGAAACATAACTCTCCTAAACAGTGTGTCACTCAACCAAAGCCCCCAAGGCAAAACAGCATGGGCAACACACTAGTCATAGGTGACTCAATAGTGAAGCACACTGATGTCCCACTCACTAGGCTGAATAAGGAGAAGGTAACAGTCAGCTGCCTGTCAGGTGCCAGGATCCACCACATAACGCACACACTCAGGTCCCTCAACAACAGATACAAATATGACTCTGTCATTGTACATGTGGGTGTGAATGACCTGAGACGTACCTCCCTGGACTACACGAAAAGAGACATGGAGGAGCTCTCAGATTATGTAGCCCAAGTGGGTATGACCCTAGCCCTGAGCAGCATCCTACCTTCACCCAGAATGATACCACAATACAAGCAGAAAATGATTGATTTCAATAACTGGCTACGTTTCTGGTGTCATTCTAAACGGATCCAGCATCTGTCTGCCTGGGATGACATGATTGGCAGACCTTGATGCTTTGCCAGAGATGGCCTGCATCTGTCACCCCTGGGTTTCTGGATACTTGCCACCCCTATAGTGCCTTTTTTAGGCTGTGTTCCAAAGAAATTACCACCATAACAGCTACAAAAAATGCAGTCTGAGGGTCATGCTGCTCAATGCTAGAAGTCTAAATCTCAAAATGCACTCGCTCAAAGCACTCCTTAAAATGGAGAACATCAACATTTGTGCTGTAACAGAGACCTGGTTCAAGGCAGCAGAACGCACCACAGCACTGCAAGGCTATATCTCATTCCACACCTTTTGGCCCCAGAACTTGGATCAAAGCTCCAAAGGTGGTGGTGTTTCCATATTCATAAAAGAAGCACACACCTCCAGACTGGTAACCCAACATAACGCATCTGAGATACTTCAGGTGCAGCTAACATTGGGTAACACAGTGATTCAGTTCGTAGCCTGCTACAGATCCCTAACCATGTCCCAAGACTCATACTCCATGTTCCTAAGCACCCTGGAGAATATTAGGGTCCAACTTAACATTCTCATACTGGGCGACTTCAACTACCCCTCCATTAACTGGGAAAACTACTCATGTACCACTACACTTGCCCAACGTTTCCTGGAATTCATTAATTCCAATGCCCTGAACCAGCTCTTTCTTACCCCCACTAGAGGTAGCAACATCCTTGACTTGGTCATTACTAACATGGGTGTCCATTGCTCTACACCAATAGTCAACTCCTCCCTAGTTAAATCCGACCACAAACTAATCACCTTGGAAAACCACCCCCACCCCCGCAAAAGTAACCACCATGAAAAACTTCTCCAAAGTTAACTTTGAGCTACTAAAAACAGAGGTAGCTAGCTTCACAGCACCCATGCAAATGGAGATCAGTTGCATGACCACCAAATCATACACCAATGCACTGTACAAACAGGTAAACAAATGCATGGATCTCACCATATCCAATAGAACCAAGATGCTCTCCCCCAAAAAAAGCAAGCCAGTCTGGTGGACCCCTACCATAAACAAACTCTACAACAGAAGGAGGAAACTGATGCAGAATAAGGTGATGTCCCAAGACTGGAAAAACTCCCTTATAAGCCTCAACAGAAAGTTGAGATTCCTCATTAAATCTTCTAATGCTAGCTATAAAAACAGAATTGCAGCAGATAGTAAAGACAACCACAAGGCCTTCTATAGTTATGTAAAGAATCTCCACAGCAATACTCAGATTTGCTCTGAGCTACTGCACAATGATACCTCCTACACGGAGCCAAAAGATATTGCCAATATACTAGCCAACAGATTCAGTAAAAACTTGACTCTTCTCCCCCCCAGGGACCAGTCACAATACCAGTAGATTGCCAGGCACCCATTATTACTGCTGCACAGGTTAAAACAGCACTGTCCAAGGCCAAGAATACACCTTCTATGGGACCAGAAAATATCCCTGGCTGTGTTCTACATGAACTACAGAGTGAACTGGCACCTCATCTGTGTGCCCTGTTCAGTCACAGCCTCACCTCAGGCTTTGTCACTACTGAATGGTGCACTGCTACAGTCATCCCTCTCCACAAAGGAGGAGCGACTACAAACCCTGGGAACTATCACCCCATTAGCCTGACAAATCTGATATGCAAAGCTATGGAACGCATCATCATGGACCTAATAAATAAGGATATAGGGAATCTCCAAACTCTGGATCCCACACAGTTTGGTTTTGTGAAGGGTAGATCATGCCTGCTCAACTTGGTCAACTTCTTTGAGTCAGTCACCAGAACTATGGATGAAGGCAAGGTGGTTCATACAGCCTACCTTGATCTGGCCAAGGCCTTTGATACCATTCCCCACTCAGGAATCATAGAAAAACTCACTAAGCTAGGCATCAACCCTTGTATCACTAGGTGGATTGCAAACTGGCTCACAGGCAGAACCCACAATGTGAAAGTAGCTGACTCCAAGTCAGACTGCCGACCAGTCACAGGTGGAGTCTCTCAGGGTTTGGTCCTGGGTCCTCTCCTGTTTGGTATCTACTTCTCTGAAGTCCAGGGCAACACGAAGGGACTCTGGCTGACAAAGTTTGCAGACGATTGCAAGTTGGGAGCTATTATTAACTCCCAGAGTGGTGTTGACAACCTACAGAAAGGCCTCACTGAGACCAACGACTGGTGTCAGAACCATGGCCTTAAGCTCAATGCCAAAAAATGTGTCATTATCCCCTTTGGGAAAAACCCAGTTCCCATGAATTACCACATCAATTGTAGTCCAATGAACACAGAAGGCATTATAAGAGATCTGGGAACACAGGTTGACAGAAACCTCTCTCTTGACCGCCTCACTGCCACTGTGGTCAGAAAGTCCTTCTATGTGGCACATCTCATTACTAAGGGTTTTGCATCCAGAAAGAAAGAGGTCATTGTCTCCCTCTACTCTTCCCTCAGCAGGCCAATCATTGAGTACAATGCCCCATCACACATGTACCTCACTAAACACCTGCAACAACTGGATAGGCTGCAAAAGTGCCTCACAAAGAGGATCCTAGGCCTTAAACATTTGTCCTATATGGACAGACTGCCTACTTAGAGGCTATATCTGCTTGACTTACAAAGCCATGTCTGACCCAGCTCTGTTAGAAATGCTACATCTAAAGAAATTCCAATCCCTCCACACCACACACTCCAGAGACCTCAACCTCATTACCACAATCAACAGAACATGCTGGAGGGACAGGTTCATAACCCAGAGACTGCCCATGCTATGGAATAGACTTACTATACATGTCAAGCAGAGCACCTCACTGGCCCTCTTCAAGAGAAATCTTGATGAGTGGATGGGAAATAGGCAATTCACCCCAGGGATCACTCCCGTGGCTTTACTTGACAGAAGCACTGGGAACTAAGGTCGGGTGGCATGATGCCAGCGTAATCCTATGGGCTAGGCTTGTAAAGGCTCCAGGGCCATTAACCCAGTACACCCCTATGAACCTATCAGTAGGAAATAGGTCTTATATGTGCTCTCTAAAGCCAATAATACAGCTTCAATGGACCCAGATAATATCTCAGATTGCCTCCTTAATAGTCTGAAATATGATCTATCAGGGCCACTGATGTTGTTATTCAACCATAGCCTCCAGAAAGGCTTCATGCCTCATGAGTGGAAGACTGCAACAGTCATCCCTCTGCATAAAGACAGACCATCAATGGATTCTGGGAATTACAGAACCATTAGTATAACATGTCTCATATGCAAAACCATGGAAAGAATGATCTTGGAAATGATTAGCAATGATATAGGAAACCTTCAGACCATGGACCCAATGCAGTTTGGTTTATTCAAAGGCAGGTCCTGCCTACTGACCCTGTTGGACTTCTTTGAGAAGATCACCAAGGCAAAGGATGAGAACAAAATGGTGCATACTGCCTACCATGACCTAGCTAAGGCATTTGATAAAATGCCCCACTAGGGCATTGTAAAAAAATACTTGTGGAATTAGCATAAACTCATGTGTAACTCGCTGCTTAGACAACTGACTGACAGACAGGGCCCAGGAAGGTAGGACTGGACAGACCACCTCCACAAAGAGGCTGGTCACCAGTGAAGTCCCTCAAGGCTCTGTGCTGTGAACACTCCCCTTTGGCATCTATTTTTCTAAAGTCAAGTCCAATGCAAAAGGCCACTAGCTTACCATGTTTGCAGATCATTGCAAGCTAGGAGCAATCATAGAAATCCCCCAATATAATAACATCTTACAGGAAGGTCTAACACACACAAATGATTGGTGATAAAGCCACAGCTTAAAACTCAACACCAGGAAGTGTATAATAATATCTTTTGAAAAGTCATTCACCCAGGGAAGCAACCTCATTGATAAAACACACCTAAAAATAAAAACAAGGTAATCAGGGATTTGTTGACTCATGTAGAAAGTAACCTGGCCTTTGACCAACATGCATGTAAGGTAGTAAGAAAATCATTCTATATCACTCAGCTTATAAGAAAGGACATGGAGTCTAGGTTCAGGGAAGTCATTGTGCCACTGTACTCAGCCTTCACCAGACACACCATTCAGTATAACAAGACACATGCAAAAACTAGAATATCCACAAAAATTCCTCACAAAAAGAATACAGGACATAAACACAATGTCCTATGCAGATTACCTCAAAGCCCTATCTCTATACTCTGTTTCCTTCTTCTTCTTTCGGCTGCTCCCGTTAGGGGTCGCCACAGCATATCAACTGCTTCCATTTCTTCCTGTCCTCTGCATCTTGCTCTGTCACATCAACCACCTGCATGTCCTCTCTCATCACATCCATAAACCTTATCTTAGGCCTTCCTCTTTTCCCGTTACCTGGCAGGTCCATCCTTAGCATTTTTTTTCCCAATATACTCTGCATCCATCCTCAGCACATGTCCAAAGTTTCCTACAGACTGGTAAAAGACAATTTATGCCTGGCATACAAGGCATCCTTAGATCCTGCTCTGATGGACCTCTTCCATACCCACAAAATAAGCAGCACTAGAATTACTAGATGTAAGGATTTAATCTTTGTTTTTGATTAAAATAAGACATGTTGTTATGGGCAGGTATGCATCTCAGAGAATCCCCATTTTCTGGAGTAGACTTCCAATCCATGTAAAGCAGAGCCTTTTCCTAATCCTATTCAAGCACAACCTGAACCAGTGGATGGGAAATCAGAAATTCGCACCTGGTCTGACACTTGCGTCTCTGGTGGATAGTTACAGCCATTAAATCATGCCCTAATTGACACACACCCCTTAAAATAACCTCTGAGGCACAATAACTCATGGATTACATTTGGATTGCATGGCTAGGCTTATAAAGGTTTCAGTGGTCGTTAGTCTAGTATAAACCTATGAACCTATAATGAGGTTTCTTTTTTTTTTTTTTTTTTTGTGATTGAGCTAAAGAGCCCTTTTTGCCACAGCACTTATTACTCTCAGATTTTTTTCTAAATCGTGGTCATTTCTTTCATCAGAAAACAATACTTGCTTTATTACTGCCTGTTCATTAATGGAGAATGTATCACCTTTTGCACCACAGCATCATTACTAAACAGTCAAAGTATTAGGTCAATGTTAATCGACAATTTCTGAGCTAGCCAGCACTGGTCAAATAACAGAAAATAAATCTGCTAGTGTTGATTTTCAATTAATAAAACACCTTTGTTCAGCATGAAGCAGTAATTTCTGAAGAACATCTACTGCACCAGCAGGTTAAACACATTTTGTTAGAATTTTTGAGACTGAGGCATAACATGGCACAGAAGGGTGGGCACCTATCGACTTTCAAAAATACTGTATGGGAGTCTGTCATTACTTCCCAAAATCATATATAGTTTCTTTTGCTCTTAGACTTGCCTGTAAATCTTAATTTGTTTCATATGGCCTGTGATAACAAAGGCTTGAGGAAAGTGGAGCCTCTTGTCTATGTGTGGGGTGCAGTCCATGTTAATAGTGTGAGCTAAATGGGAGTCCATTGTGTTAGCTAATAATACTGTTGTTGCCATGGTGTGGGGTGCTTTCATGGCATCTGAAAAGCCTACTAAGATTTACAACCCCACCACCACCTGTCACTTGTAAACCTGACAAATGAAAGGTCAAATTGTAATGTCCCTTGGA
Organism: Protopterus annectens; assembly: GCF_019279795.1. Lineage (NCBI taxonomy): Eukaryota > Metazoa > Chordata > Ceratodontiformes > Protopteridae > Protopterus > Protopterus annectens. The sequence continues at coordinate 535,804,635 of NC_056751.1, read as the reverse complement.
CTCCAGGAGCTCTAAGCAAGAAAATAAAGAAGAAAAATAAAGCTGAAAGGTGATAAAAGGAGACTAAGATGTTTCCACTTCTGCTACATGAAGTGAAGCTTTTGGAGGAGACATCAAGTGTTAAAGCTGACTGTCAAGCTGTGAAACAGTATCTATAAAGGTGTGGAAAGTATCTATAAAGGTGTAGACATGATAGCATGTTTACCATCACGAGAGATGGAAATGCTAAAACATGAGTTTGGCAGAGATGCATTCTGTTGGAGGTAAAAAAAAAAATACAAAAGAGCACCACCACCACAGAGGACTTGGTATTAGGTTCATAGGTTCGTACTAGGCTATCTGCCCTAGGGCATTTATAAGCCTAGCCAGAGTGTGTGTGGCTTTCACCACCCCTTAGGATGAGAATACTACGCACATTTAGGGTTTAGTTTACTGTGCCTCTGTCTAGCAGTGACACAGAGATGACCCCCGGGGTAAACCTGTGATCTCCCATCCACTCGTCAAGACTTCTCTTGAATAGAGTTAGTGAGGGGCTCTGCCTAACATGGATTGAGATTCTGTTCCAGAGTGTAGGGAGCCTCTGGGTTATGAATCTGTCCCTCCAGCACGTCCTATTTATTTCTGTGTTGAGGTTTAAGTCTCTTGCTCTCGTGGCTCTGATGGATTTGGATTTTCTGAGGTGGAGCATGTCCATTAATTCCGGATTGGACATGGCCTTGTACGTTAGGCACAGGTCATATCTGAGTAGGCGGTATGTGACTGAATAGAGCTGGAGCTTTTTCAGTCGGGCAGCATATGACATATGTTTAAGACCCTTTATCCTCTTGGTGAGGAACTTTTGGGGTCCTTCCAACTGCTGCAGGTGACGGGTAAGATACATCCCAAATGGGGCATTGCACTCAATCATTGGCCTAATAAGAGAAGAGTACAGGGGCACAATGACCTCTCTTGATCTAGATGTGAAACCCTTCATGATAAGGTGGGCAATATAGAAGGTTTTCCTAACCACTTTGGCAATGTGAGTGTTACTGTCAACCTCGGTCCCTAGGTCCCTGATTACCTCTTCCATACTTAATGGATTACTACCTATGTGGTAATTTGTGGGTACCTTGTTTTTCCCAAAGGGTATGACTATACATTTTTTGGCGTTAAGCTTAAGGCCATGGCTCTGGCACCAATTATCCGTTACTATGAGGCCTCTCTGAAGGATGTTTGTGTCTGCTGGAGTATCAGTTATGGCACCCAGTTTGCAGTCATCTGCAAACTTTGTCAGCCACAATCCTCCTATGTTTGCCTGTACCTCGGAAAAATAAATGCTGAACAAGAGGGGTCCCAGGACTGAGCCCTGTGGGACACCGCTTGTGACTGGCTTAGAGTCTGACATAGCTCCAGCAACTCTGACCCTGTGGGTTCTGTCCTTGAGCCAGTTTGCAACCCATCTCGTGACATATGGGTTTACATTTAAGCTGGTGAGTTTGTCTATGATGCCCGAGTGGGGTATTGTGTCAAAGGCTTTTGCAAGGTCAAGGTAGGCTGTGTGAACTGCCTTACCCTCATCAATGGCCTTAGTGACGGTTTCAAAAAAGTCGACCAAGTTCAAAAGGCAGGATCTGCCCTTGACAAAGCCAAATTGGGTAGGATCCAATGTCTGTAGGTCCCCAATGACTTTGTTTATGAGTTCCATAATGATCCTCTCCATAGCTTTGCAGACCAGGCTCGTCAAGCTTATGGGGTGGTAATTTCCAGGGTCCGTAGAAGCACCGCCTTTGTGAAGTGGGACCACTGTTGCCGTACGCCACTCTTTGGGTACGTATCCTGTAGTAAGGCTAAGATTAAACAGTAGCCTTATGTTTGGGTTTAGTTCCTCTTGGAGTTCATGTAGCACACAGCCCGGGACACCGTCCGGTCCCACTGATGTTGTGTTTTTAGCTTTAGAGAGGGCGGCTCTCACCTGGGCATCTGAGATGTTAGGGAGGCTACACTCTGCTGGGATAATTATTTCTCCTTTTGAAGGGGAGGGGGAGGAGAAATTTGCACTGAACCTGTCTGCCAGAATGTTGGCAATGTCAGTGGGTTCAGTGTATTTTTTGTCATTTTGGACTAACTCTGAGCATATCTGGGAGTTTCCACCCAGGTTTCTAACATAGCTAAAGAAGGCCTTGTGATTGTCTTTTGTGTCTTTTGTGATTTTTCTCTCAAAGTTGGCCTTGGATGATTTTATGAGTGATTGTAGTTTTTTGCTAGTACTGATCAGAGATGCCTTCCCATTCAGGGATTTTGCTCTGTCATGTAGTAGCTTCCTCCTTCTGTTGTAAAGTTTGTTTATGGCTGGGGTACACCAGACCGGGCGCCTGCCTTTGGCGGAATGGGTCTTGGTTTTATTTGGGATTGCATGATCCATGCATTCTTGAAGGTGCCCATAGAAGGCATTTGCAAAGGATTCAGCAGTGTGGGTTGTGGTTTCCACTGGCCCAGGGACCTTGAAGGATACGACTTCAGTCTTAAGAAGTGTGAAGTTGGCTTTTGAGAAGTTCATCACTGTGGTCTTTCATGCAGGGGGTGGGGGCGGGATGTGGATTTCCAGTGAGATTAATTTATGGTCTGATCTTACCAATGAGGGATATACTTCCGGTGTGGAGCATTTTGTCCCCATGTTTGTGATGATCAGGTCTAGTATATTGTCTCCTCTTGTGAGAATGGTGACTAGTTATTCCATTGCATTTGAGTTTATGAATTCTAGGAACCTTTGGGCTAGGGTGTTTGGGCTTGAGTAATGTTCCCAGTCTATGTTTGGGTAGTTGAAGTCTCCCAATATGATGGTATTTGGAGAGACATTCATACTCTCCAGTGTCTTCAGGAAGGCTGTGTGGGATTCCTGAGTTTGAGAGGGTGGTCTGTAGCATGCAACAAATTGTAAGGCAGTTTTGCCTATGGTTAGTTGCGCCTGGATGGTCTCCGATGCTTCGTGCGTTGCCACTAACCTGGAAGTGTGGGTATCTTTGATGAATATGGATACTCCCCCTCCTTTTGTGGTTCGGTCCAAGTTTTGGGGCTGGAAAGCATGATATGAGGTAAAACCTGATACTGCTGGGGTGCTCTCAGGAGCCTTGAACCAGGTTTCAGTCACTGCACAGACATCGATGTTCTCCATACTGAGGAGGGCTTCGAGGGTGTGCATCTTGAGGTTTAGACTTCTGGCATTGAGCAGCATTACCCTCATTTTTTTTCCACTTGTGTTTTCTAGGGTGGTAGGTTTGTCATTTGAGCCTTGCCTAAAAAAGGCACTATGGGGGTGGCAAGAGCCTTGGCCAATATCCGGAAGCCCAGGGGTGACAGGTGCAAGCCATCCTTGTGAAGCAGCGTGGGTTGTTGAGCATGTCATCCCAAGCAGACAGACATTGGATCCCCTTTGAATGACACCAGTAATTAAGCCAATTGTTAAAACTGATCATTTTGTCTTTGTACTGTGGCATCATTCTTGGTGAGGGTAAGATGCTGCTCAGGGTCAGGGTCATACCGGCCTGGGCTACATAATCAGAAAGCTCCTCTATGTCTCTTTTCATGTAGTCCAGGGAGGTACGTCTCAGGTCGTTCACACCAGCATGTACAATGATGGAGTCATATTTGTACTTGCTGTGGAGTGACCTGAGTGCTTGTGTTATGTGGCGGATTCTAGCTCCCGACAGGCAGCTTACTGTGACCTTTTCCTTGTTCAGTCTGGTGAGCGGGACGTCAGTGTGTCTGACTATGGAGTCACCTATTACAAGTGTGTCTGGCATGTTGTTTGGCCTTAAGGGCTGTGACTGTTTAGCACACTGACTTTGTGAACTATGTGTTGCATGTGCTATGTCTTGAGGTGGCGGTTGCTTGGGTGTCTGCTTTGGAGGCCTCTGTTGTTTTGGTAGATTTTAATCAGCCTCCGAGTATGTTTTTGTGTGTTTATGTGTTTGGTTGGCAGTTGTGATAGTTCTATGTGAGACTGGGTTTGTGGTGTGCGTGGTTACCTTCTCCTCCTGACTGGTCTTGCCAGTACTGAATTAAGAGAGCTCAGCCTCCAGTTTGGCTATATAGTTGCATCTCTCACATATATTTGTATTTGTTGGGAGGAGGAGAGGGTTGTCTGTGTACATGAGGCAATTGTAACATTGCCTCAAGATTCCCAGATTCACCAGCTGAACAGGAGAGGATGCCAGCAACTGACCCTTCGACATGCTAGAATAGTGAAAAAGATTGCTGTGTAACTGAGTCAGAAAGGATCTATAGGGAAATGGGTACTCAAGGGAATTTAGGTGAATGAAGTACTTTCTTTTGTTTAAGAGTGCTTTACCTATATAAAAAATGCTTTAGGAGCAAGTGCTGAGCTTTCCAGTTAGAGTATAGGCTGTTTAGATTGCAAGTAGAGCAGTTCTAAGGGAAAAATTGAAGAGTAGACTTTACGGAGCCAGAAATAGTTTAAACTTGATTAACCGGCGCTGCCCTTTGCTGCTCTATGAGCAATTCCGCGCTAACTCGCGCTACAGCGCGCAAAAACTGGCTTTATAGCAGGGGGTTGAAAAGAGCCAGGAATTGACCCAAAATGGCCAATAAACTACAAGTTGCTGGGCTGGAACCAATCCTCTAGGGACAAATAGGTTGCTCAGTGCTCCCCACTCCCACTGGTGAACAAAGAAGCCTCCTCTTATCCAAATAAGGATATGGATAGCACAGGAACTAAGACAAAGCCCAGAGATCAGCAAAATCTGAAGACTGGAGTATTCTAGTTCAGAAAAGTGGGAAAAAAAGGATATGTTTTTGTTTTTTTTTTCTTTTTTTACAGAGAAAGGAGAAAAAGATACAGTAGCAAACAGTAAATGCTATAAAACGGCTAGCGCACTTGAGTGTGTTAGCCTAACAATTAAATTAAACAAAAATAACTTTTTAAAGTGCTAACAGTTTAAAATCAATACAAGTACAGTAAAAACAATATGCAGAGCTGTTTTTTAGGCGAAATGCAGTCGAGATGCAGTAATTAAACCAAAAGCCAGAAAAAAATACTTATAAATCCAGGAAAGTCACTCTTTCACTCTCTGCTGCTTGTAGAACTCTGCAGGACACCACAAGGAGCTGTGCTGAGTCTTTTATGAATTTGGAAAAGATAGGCAAGTAGTAATGCTTGGTGAAGGTGTGAACAGAACTCCAAGTAGCAGCTTCCAGAATGTCCCTGGTAGGGACTCCCCTGAGGAATGCTGTAGAGGTTGAAGATGCCCTAGTGGAATGCGTTCTGACCCCCAAAAGGGATGGTTTCCCATGGTGTTTGTAAACGAAATGGATACAGTGTGCTATCCATTTGGAGATGGTTTGTTTTGATATGGCCTTGCCCTCTGCCCCTGGTGCAAAGCTGACTAGTAGCTGGTCAGATTTCCTGAAGGGGTTAGTCCTATCAAGATAGAACCTGAGCTGCCTGTGCACATCTAAAGAGTGCAGGATCTTTTCCCCCTTATCTTGAGGATTAGGGAAAAAGGTGGGCAAATGGATAGATTGGTTGAGAGACACACTGGACACCACTTTAGGCATAAAAGTAGGGTTAGTCCTGAGGGAGACCCTGTCAGCATGAAAAATAATGAAGGGCTCCACAGCCATAAGTGCTTGTAGCTCAGACACTCTTCTAGCTGAAGTGATGGCCAGAAGCAAGGCTGTTTTCCAAGAGAGTAATTTTAACTCTGCTGACGCTGCAGGCTCAAAGGGTGTAGCGTGAGCTTTCCCAGCACAAAGTTATGGTCCCAAGCAGAGGTAGGGGCTCTTCTTGGTGGCCTTAAGTTGTTAGCCCCTCTCAGGAACTGCTTGATGAGAGGGTGAGAGAAGAGAAGTGGCTCAGTACTGCAATGAGCAGATATGGCAGAGGCATGGGTCTTAATGGAAGAGAAGGACAGGCCACTGTGGAATAGGTCTGCTAGGTAATCCAGGATGAGAGGTAAGGAGGGCTGTGCTGTATCCGCTGCTTTAGAGTGAATCCAGGAACAATACCTTTTCCACTTATCAGCATAGGATTTCCTTGTACTGGGTCTTCTGGCTTCACGAATGACATCCAGCACTTGCTTTCTTAAGCTGGCCACTGGAGGACAATTCAAGGAATAAGCCAGGCAGCAAGGTTCAGGGTTTGCAGTTGCGGATGCAAGATCTGTCCCTCCTGCTGAGTGAGGAGGGTTGGGATCTGGGGTAGGTGCCATGGCGGCACTGGTGACAGACTACAAAGTAGTGGGTACCAGTGTTGGCATGGCCAGTCTGGGATAATCAGGATTGCCCTTGGTCCTTCTTGTCTTATCTTTCACCCAGGGGCCTTAATTTGGAAGTGAATTTAGTGTATTAAGTGTAAAGTTATGGTATCACATAATGTTGGCTTCACTGTTCTCTCTTTTTCATTGATTTTGCAAGGTTCTGTAATAAAATGCAGTTTTGATAGCTTGTTCAAGTAATAATTTAAATAATTTAAAATATTAAATAGTAAATCTTAGTATTTTTTAGGTTAAAATTTTGAGATGATGTTAACTGAAATCAATTGTAATTATTTGAACGTAATTAAATGAAATGAACAAATGGTTTAGGGTTTTTTGAAATGTATTTAAGATGGACGTTTTTTGGATTAGTTGTCCGTTGAAGGCAAACAGCCGAGGTACCAGATCTATGTATTAAAGGATGTTATTCAGCTTTTCTCTGTGCCGGTGTTGTTTTTTTCTAAAATGTTTCTAGTATTTTGTGTTTCTATCATGCTGTGAGGAACTCTGGTGCAGAATTTGCTGAGCTGGTGATTGTAGGGGGAGGCAAACAGTCCACCATCGGGTACCCCATTTCTGGGTTAGAAGGCTGAAGGTGTTGAGGTCTAATTGCCTCTAGTGTGGGTCTAGGAGATTTCTGCTTAAGTTGTCTGCCAGAGAGTTTTGTTTGCCTGGCAGGAATTGAGCTTGAAGGTGAATATGCATAGCCAAGGCCATGTTCCACAGGGTCATGGCTAGCCTGCAGAGTGGGTAAGAGTGGGTTCCCCCCTGCATGTTGATGAACCAAATCACTGTGGTGTCAGTTTTTATTAGAAAGGGCCCTGGTGAGAGTAGGGATCTGAAAGCTGTCAGAGCATGCTGAACAGCTAACATCTCTTTTTGGTTGATGTGCAGATGAAATTGTTTTTGGGCTCCAGTGGTCCTGAATGCACCTGCCGTCCAGATGCGCCCCCAAGGCATAGTCTGATGAGTCTACGGTTAGGTTCTGGGTGGTGTGAGGTTGTGTAAATGGAAGTCCCTTGTTGTGGTTGCATGCTGCTACCCACCAAAGAAACTATGTCCTGAGACAAGGTATGATAGTTTCCAGGTCCTGTGAATGTTGGAACCAAAGACTTTTTAAGTACGACTGAAGTTTCCGCATATGCAGTGTGGCATATGGAATTAGTAGAATGCAGGAGGCCATGAACCCTAGACCCTGCAGGATTTTCGTTGTGGATAGTTGGGTTCTGGTGGCCATTTGAATGAAGTAGCCTGTCAGATAGGCTTGTTTTTCTGGAGTAAGGAATGCCATCTGGGATGCTGTGTCCAAGCTTGCTCCCAGGAATACAATTTTTTGACTGAGGACTAGTTTTGATTTCTTTTCATTGATAGCGTACCCCAGGGAGGTTAGAAGGTCCTTTACAAATGTCAGGTGCTGCAACAGCTTTTCCTGACTGTCTGCCTGAATTAGGCAATCGTCCGTAAGGGTATATTTGAATCTTTCTCTGTCTGCAAAAGGCAATGGCTGGAGCCAGGCATTTTGTGAAGACTTTAGGAGCAGTGGATAAGCCAAAGGGAAGTGCAGAGAACTGATAATTCATAGATCCTGCCGTGAAACGTAGATATTTCCTGCAAGAGTCCCTGATAGGGATGTGCAGATAGGCTTCCTTTAGGTCTAGGGTGGCTAACCAGGCATCTTTGGTCAGCATAGGGAGAAGCTGCTGCAGGGTGAGGATTTTGAATTTTGGTACCACCAAGAAGGTGTTTAGAATGGACAGAGCTAAGATTGGGCACCAGGTGTCCTCTTTTCTGGGTACCAGGAAAAGTCTGGAATAAAAACCTTGGCCTATCTGTTCTGCAGGAACAGGCTGAATTGCCCTTGCTTTTGTGCTTCTGCCCACTGGTTTGGAGGAAGGTCTGGGAACTGTTTTGGGGTTGGCAGCATATGGAAATAAAATTTGTAACCCTGGGATACTATGCTGAGGACCCATCGGTCATTGGTGATGGAGGTCCAGTTTTTTTGCATGGTGGGCAAGTTTTCCTCCTAGGGGCACGAGCAATTGGGCAGAGGTGAGGAGTGGAATTGAGAAGTCATTGTGAATTCTTTCCATAAGGGGGTGGCTTAGCACTCCCTGTTTTAGAAGTGGAGGTACTCCATTGCTTAGATGTCTGCATACCCTGAGACTGTAATCTGGGGGGGGGGGTCTGTTTCCACTGGGTCTAGATTGAGATGGCCTTGAGGAGGCTGGAAAGGACCAATGTTTTGAGGGGCAATGCCTACTGAATCTTGGAGGCTGCACTTGCAAAAATTCTTTGACTGTCTGCAAAGACGTAGCCTTTTCTTCCATTTTTTTTTTAAAACCTCTGCTGCTTTGGTGCCAAACAGATTGTCCTTGTTCAAAGGAGCGTCCAGTAATTTTGATTTGACATGGTCTGGCAAGGTCTGCTCCTTAAGCCAAGCATGCCTTCTAAGTACAGAACCTGTGACTGCTGCCTTGCAATATGCTTCTAGGGTGTCAAACCCACATTGCAGGGTATGCTTGCTGACTTAGCTTGCAGAATGCATAAGTTCCTGTAATTCTTTATTTCCTGCACAGTCAGGACAGGTAGATAATTTTTGCTTAATAATTCCATAGTATGTTGCTGGCATTTCAGCATGTGGAACTAGCAATTCAGTGCTCTAATGGTGAGAGTTGCAGAGGTGTATACTTTTTTACCCCATCTGTCTAAAGCTCGGGAATCCCTGTCCGAAGGGGTGGGATTCCTAGCTGTAGTTGCTTTTATTCCTTTAGGCCCTTGAGAAATGACCTCTGGGTCAGCAGTAGGATTTTTGAAATTAAATTTGTGAGAGTCAGGGACTCTATAGTACCTGTCTAGTTTCCTTGGAGCAGAGGGTAAAGTATCAGGAGCTAGACTGGATTCCATAAAGACATCATCTACAGCATCCAGAACAGGAGGGATAGCTAAGGGTGTGTGCTTTGGTAAATCTAAAAATTTCCTGAGTCTCTTTTTGAACTGAGGATAATCCTGGCATTCCCAGTGGAAATACTCTCTCAAAGTATGCAGGGTTTCACCAAAAGAAAAATCCTCTGGAGGGGAAGCAGAAGGAATGGATTCCTCTGCATCTGAATCCTCATAGGTAGATAAAGGGATGTCTTCATATTCAGAAACCTCAGAGTCGTCGGACTCTTGGTCATTTAATAAAGCTGCTGGGGACAGGTCTCCTTTTCTCTTAGAGAGGAAGGCTAGCTTCCCCTAATCAGCATAATCAGGCCTTCTGCCATTTTAAGCATTTGAGATTGTGGCAAGGAAGCAGGTGCTTGAGTTTGGGTCGTCAGTTTTTTAGGTGTAGCTCGAACTCATGGCCTTAGAAACTCAGTAGTTTTAGAAAGAACTGAAGATGCAAAATAAGTTGTCGGTTTGTGTCGAATATCAGTAATGCGAAGAACTTCCTCGGGAGCCAGTGCCTGCACAGGGGCTCTGGACCCATCCAAGGTAGAGACATCCACAGGTTCCGTAGTCAAAGAAGAGTCTCGCGGCATACCGGACTCCGAATGGGTCTCGGTAGTGGTCTGAAAATCCATCGAAGTTGGCATCAGGGGCTGCAAAATTGCCTCACCGAGTATCAGTGAACTGGTGACTAGCTTAACGGAAGCGCCTTCGGCAGTTTTGGACCTGTGCGGTCTGTCTCTGTCTTTATCGTTACATTTTTTCGGAAGATCGGTAGATGGATGGCTTACCGAAGCCATTTTAGAATACGGAGATCGAGAACGAAAGTATTTAGCTACAATAAGGGCCAGACGATGAATAGTTCTGGCATTGAACAAAACACAAAACTGACAGATAGGTATGTCGTGGTCTGAGCCTAAACAGGTGACACAGTGAGAATGGAAATCTCGGTGTGGTATTTGCTTTCCATAGGCGAGACAATTTTGTTAACTTTTTCTGATATTGGTTAGAGCAAGAAAAAAGGATCCCTAACAGGGTACTTAGCTTTAGAAGACTTCAGGATGATTAAATTCGGAAATGAAAATTCAGGTAGCGGCTGACCGGCACTCGTGTGAACTGCTTCTGCTTCAGGCTCCTCAGCAAGACAGACTGAAGTAATGGCATTGGATGCCTGTTTTTATACTCCTGACAACCTGACGTTAGCCCTAAAGTGACAGCAACCAATGCAGAAATACTAAGTCTCTGGTATTCGGGCCAACTGAGGGCTACCTGGTGGTAGATAACCCAAGTGTGATGACTGCAACAGTGAAACACGAAGAACATCTACATGAAATAACTACCAAAGCTTTATTGTTTTTAGTTAACTGCATTATCTTGATGCAAAATCCTACTAGCTCTCTAGGTCCCCTGTTGCCTTATCTTTCAAAATATGCCACCGTGTCCAGGCTGAAGGTCAACCTATTTAATACTAACATGTTCAAGGTTAGCAGGTCTGCAGTAGAAGTAAAGAGTAATAACTTACATACACAAATAGCATGGAGTTCAAAACCTCCCATATAGCTAGTGTTACCAGTTCAGACAGCAAATGCACTGAACTTCTCTTGATAAGGGCGATTTTATTGAGATCATTCAAATTCTCATAATTTTTTTAGGGCATGAATTAAAAATATAGCAACATGTGGATAATAAAAATATATTCAGTAGAATAGCTTCTGTTATGGAACTGATACTTTGGTTTAGCAGACAATCCTGTGGCACTAATTAAAAGGTTCTTTCTCGAGCAATGACAACATGCACAACTGTACCTCTTACAACAAAGTTTAAGTCTTTGTTTTACAAAGTCACATAAATCAACCAAAGTCTCTCTTGCCAGGTCTCACACAAGAGAGTTGTAACAGATGAAAAACAAAGAGAAATTAACACCAAGTCTCTCTTTGCCAGGTCTTCTACTGATGACTTACAGTCATTTCCTTTACAAAGTGCCTTTTCAGTAGTATAAGACAATTGCTGTTTGCTAGTGCCATGTTATACAAACAATCTGGCAGTTTCTGGCATATGCTGGCACAGAGGGTTAAGGCTGTGAGCTGTAGTTCCTGTGTGAACCTGAACAAGTCACTTAATCAGACATTGCTCCCAGGTCACCCCTGAAAAGGGACTTTGTGTCTAGTGGCCCTACCCAGTTAACAAATAGGTGTTACAAACATCTCCATGTTTATTTCAGGTTTTTGACACACAAATAAAAGTCATTCATAAAAGGCATACAAAGTAAAAGTCTCTCTAGTACTACCCAAATGTCTCTGGCCTACCACTCCATTACAACAACAAATGATTCTGCCCTCATTACCAGGAATTCCACTGGATGCACAACAGCCCCAGGTTGAGGTACTCCATTGCAGATCCAAGTGCCCCAGCCACAGTAGACCTTACTTCACATAAAATCTTTCTAGACTCTTGAACACTGACTTCTGCCATTCTGACAAACTGCTAGCCCTATAAAGGGGCATTTCCATTGATTCCTAATTACCTGGAATTTCAGGTAATTCCATTGGTGGTGCTGTGGTTTGCATTGTCACCTCACAGCAAGAGGTTCTCCAGTTCAATTCTCAGTTGAGGTGCCATCTGTGCAGACTCTGCATGAGCCTTCCTGCATTCATGTGGGCTTCCTCTGGGTGCTCTGGTTTCCTCCCACATTACAAAGACATGCATCTGCAGCATTAATCTCTGGGCCTCCGCTGATAACTGTCTCATTGCAAGTCGGACTTTCCTAGTAAACAAATGTTAAATAAATAAATAAAAATAAAAGGACCATTCCTCAACACCAGATTTGTGTCTTTCACAGCAATTTATGTTCTCCACTTAAGATTCTCACATAGCCTAGTGCTTCAACCCTTTCACAATCCTGCCTTTGCCTGTCAGTACCATCAGCTCCCCATTATTTCTGTCTTTGTCCAGCTTTTTTTGTGCCAAGAAGTTCAGAGCTATGGATATAACAGTCACGCTTCTTCAAAGACATTTTGGTACACTTCAAGAAAGAACAACACTGAATATCCACTTTTTAATCTGACAGTCAGTGGTTTGAACCTGGATATTGCTTTTATGTGAAAAATAACACTTATGGATCACGTCTAAAGAAACGAAACAAAAATTTTCTTTTCACGCAAAAGTGTTTCCATGCATCTTTATACATGTGAGCACTTTTCTGAGTAAAAAGAAAAGTTTGTTTTGTGGCCTTTAGAAACTCACAGAGTTTTAAAGATATCTCCCAAATGTAGATGTCTGAGAGTTCCAGCTCTAATTATGCTGGATTAGAGGAGATAAGTAATTGTGCATTAGTTATATAATTATCAAACTGTTAAATTAATTTAACTTAATTAATTTTAATTTATGGATTTATTAATGGTAAATCAGAATATGTATACGTATCAATGTTTTTAAAACTGAAGTGTTAACCTAGAAGACAAACTCACATACCTCTCAACCTCACATCACAAAAAATCTGGACAAAGCCAGAAAAAATAGGGGGGGGGCAAAGGCCCAAAAATAGGGACAGATTTTAAATATTGCTCCTATAAACTTAGAAAGTCAGTGGAATGACAGATTTGGCATAATTATATATTTTCTGAAGGACATGAAGTCTGAAATTCAATCTGTCATTATTTAGTATTACGTAGCGACGTCAATCCTCAATGATCTGCCAGAAAAAACACAAATTGTATGAGGAACAGATTAAAAATAAGAGACACAAATCTGGACATTGTGAGAAAATATGGACAGTTGAGGGGTATGCAAAGTCATCCTTCACTATTTATTGGACAGAAAGATCACAAGTTATAATTCCAGTACTTCAAGTATCTAGAGAAAGTGGACATTTAAAAGCAATGTATTGAATGTATCCTTAGGTAAATATCACATGCTGCTTAAATACAAAATAGTGAGTTTATACAAGATGAATATTATTAATTTATCTTCAGCTGGCATAGAGTGCCTAGAATAGATCTGTTAAATGTAAAGCGTTGTACTTAATGCCAACTTCTAAAAATAATTATGACACTAACAAAGGAGTACATTAACCACTTTTAACTTCAGATAATATAGAGCAACTATACCATATGTAAAATGTTAGCTCCAGATTAACACAGAAATGCCACAGAGATGGGGAAGTCTAGCTCCAATGGCAGTTTTACAGGCTGGAAATATCCCACCAGCGCAAGACTGCCAGATTAAAAGAATGGCTTATAACTGATGCTGTGAAGCCTTTCCTCTTGTCCCTAATGCTTTCTCCACCATAGAGGAGATATTACTGCATAACTGTCATAAAAGTCACAAATTTTCAAACATACAGTTTACAAATGGCATTCACATTCTTTGCATTCATTCGTTTATTCTGTTTATTCTAAAATTATCCACTTAATATGCTTCTAGGTTGTACAGTAGCCAAAGTGAGTCCTGGTACTCAATGGGAACAAGTCAGAGAAATTAATCCTTGACTTGGTACCAGACCCTTAAAGGATACATGCACTCACACCCCCCACACACACAAACACGGATACAGGAGAACATAGGAAAACCCATGTATACACACAGTATGGATGCATAGACTCTGTACTACAGCCTTGAAGTAAACCAAAAAGCCAAGTGATTAATGTTTGTTTGTTTGTCTTTGGGCTTTTCCCGGTTAGGGGTCGCCACAGCGGAACTCTGGTCCGTTAATGATTGGCAGTAGATTTTCACAAACGCCAAGGTGCCAGCTCGACGGCCAACCTTCAATGAAGGCAAGCCCATTTACGCATGTCTTTCGAACGCCCAACAAACCACGGGGAGGGCATGCAGACTCCACACAGAAGGCACTCCCCGCACTCCAGCCGAGAATCGAACGGGAGAACCTCTTGCTGTGAGGCCGCTGCACCACTGCAGATTAAGTAGCCAAGTGATCTAACTTTCGTGTTTGAACTCAGCTGAAATTTTAAACTTGTCTGACATGAATTTTCCCAATATAATTGTGCATTAAAGCAGCAAGAAGATTTATATTTTTAAATACCATAATTAATATGTTGATTTTTTTCTTTGATTCTAGTAATTTAGACTGACATTAGCCAATGTCGGTCTAAATTACTAGAATCAGAGAAAAATCAACACATTATGGTATTTAAAAATAGGAAGGGCTGGCACAGGTTTACTAGCTATGCCCCCTTCTGCACTATTTATCAGCTACTTTAAGGCCCTTAACAAAGGGTGTCCAACCTCACTGTGTAATGTTACTATTAATCCAAATGGTAGTCTGACCAAGTGTATGGCTATTTAGGAATGGACTGTACAATGTCATCAAATAGATATGCAAGTACTCTATGAGCTTAAAAATCTCTAAACAGACCAGCCAAAAGTGAAAGGTTTAAATATATTTAATAATAAATAATGAAAGAACAAAACAATACTCAGTAAGTAATCAGTTACATCAGAGTTCAAAATCACAGGATATATTTAAAACATTTCAGGACAGTCTCAAATAAATAAAGAAAACATCTAAGCTATACTTTACTATACTCCTATCTGAATCTAAAAGAGTTACTATGCCCTCAAAACTTACTTACAGCAAGGCAAGTGCAGAAATGGTGATAAGTGGATGTTCTTGTCAGGCCAAAAACAAAATACACAGTCTCTCTCTCTCTGTCAGAGAGTTCTTAAATTAATATCAAATATTACTGCTGGGTTAGCTTGGATGACATCACTTTTTGTCACCTGACTTTAGTTCCCAAGATAAGCCCCCTTTGTCAGAAACTAACAAATTTTAGCATCTCTTTGTGAAAATACATATCTCTCTGATGTTTGCTGATCCTGGAAGTCATAAAATAATAAAACATGTGTATATATCAAACTTAGTAATTACTTCTCTTTCAAGACAATACAAAAAACTTCTAAAGCTAGACATTGTGTCTGCTACGGCACTGAAACTGATAGATAACATTTTGTTTATGGCCCAGCAATTCTAAAAACAATTTAATTTCAACTATTTTCTCAGAATTTTTTCAAGTTAACTGCCTGTGTTCCAGCTTCCATTAAACATACACAGATAAACAGTCACAACAATGCAGGTACATTAATGCTCTATTCCAATAGGGCATGCTGTGATTATATTTTAGCTCAGTACTTTACAAACACTTCTGTATAAATCATATCAACATTCACAGAGACATAGAATTATTTACAAAATTCACGATAGCTGGGCTGGCAGTGTGACATTTCTTTCCCCCGAAAACTTAAGCTAGTTTTTCAAGTGACCATTGAGAAACTCTGCTTGAGAGGGTTGACTATCTGGGAATACGTCACCTCATTCCCTTTCTTGAGAGCCCATCTGTGTTGGTATTGCTAACCCCACTGTGGTGCTGCACCGTCATATCATATGCCTGTAACCCTAGGCTCCACCTTAGTAACTTGGCATTTTGCTGGCTGGCTCGATGTAGCCACATTAAGGGATTGTGGTCTCTAACTACAGTGAATTTCCTTCCATACAGATAAGACGGAAGTTTCTGCAGTGCCCACATTATGGCTAGACATTCCTTTTCTACAGCTGCATAACATTCCTCCCAGGGTTGGAGCCTGTGACTGACATATACCAGTGGGTACTCTTCTCCCTCTGAGGAGACCTGGCTGAGTACAGCCACCACCCCATGGTTTGAAGCATCCACCTGCACAACAACCTGGACTGGCTAACACAGGGGATCCTCTCAAAGTTCCTTTAAGTTTCTGGAATACCTGCTCCCATGCTGGTGTCCACACTACCTTATCTGGCCTGTTTTTCCTTGTCATGTCTGTGAGGGGAGCAGCAATGGTACTATAATTGGGGAGAATCTTTCTGTAGTACCCTGCTGTCCCTAAGAATGCCCTCATCTGTTTTTTGGTAACAGGGGCAGGCCATGCGTAAATGGCTTCCACTTTGGCAGGTTCTGGTCTGATCTTACCACTCTCCACTCTATGCCCCAGGTAGGAGACCTCTGCCATACCCACTTGATATTTGCTGGGCCTAATGGTCAACCCTGCCCTCTGCTGTCTACCCAGCACCTCCCTGACATGCTGAAGGTGCTCTTGCCAGGAATGTCTGTTGATGGCAATATCATCCAGGTAAGCAAAGACAAAAACTCCTGCTCCTGCTATGATATGATCTACCAGCCTCTGGAAAGTCACTGGGGCATTTTTCATCCCAAAGTGCATATTTGTGAACTCATACAAGCCAAAAGAAGTCACAAAAGATGACCTTTCTCTAGCACTGGAAGTCAAGGGTACCTGCCAGTAACTCTTAATAAGATACTTAGCCTCACCCAGCTGCCCTAGGGCTTCATCTGTCCTAGGCATGGGATAAGCATCTGGCTCTGTGTGACTATTTAATTTCCTGTAGTCTACACAGAACCTGGTGCTGCCATCCATCTTTGGTAGCAGCACCACTTGGGAGGCCCAGGGACTGCTGGACTCCTGGATTACCCCTAGTTCCAACATTTACTGTATCACCTCCCTCTCTCTCAGGCACCCTATAAGGGGCCTGCTTAATAGGCCTTTGGGATTCTGCATCCATATGGTGCTTGCACCAGGTGGGTGCACCCTGGTTTCCCAGTGAACATGTCCCCAAACTGCTCGGGTTTCTCGAACATGGGTAGTGGACAGCTGCTAGAACATTGCTACCACTTCCACTGAGGTGTCAGTCCGAGTCTCAGGGAGGAGATCAGTCACCAGATCCTCCTCAGACTCCTCTTGCCATCTACTGCATATACTTAGCACAAGGGCCTCCCTAACATGCTAAAGTTTCATTATGTTAACATGGTAAAGTTTATGCCCCTGCCAAGCCAGTTTTACCATATAGTTAACATCACTGATCTTCCTTACCAACCTGAAGGGTCCCTCCCAGGCTGCCTGCAGCATGTTGTGTCTGACAGAAATGAGAACCATTACCTGCTGCCCTACAGCATACTCCCTAGCTTGACCATTCCTGTCATACAAGACCTTTTTCTGCTGTTAAGCCTCTACCAGGTTCTCCTGGACCAAGCCCATGAGTTCCCTAAGCCATGTCCTGAGGTTTAGGACATATCCCACAACAGGACTCCTTGTAGAATTCATACTCATCCTCCCACTCATCTCTAATCAAATCTAGAGGTACCTTCTCCCTATGTCCATACAGCAACTCAAAGGGTGAAAAACCTGTGAATTCCTAAGGCACATCTCTGGGGAAAATATATGTCCCACTCCCTCTTAAACTGGTCTGCAAATGGCCATAGCATCATCTTGAGTGTAGAGTTTAATCTCTCTATAAGACCATTAGTCTGGGGGTGGTAGGGGTGGTCTTTAAGTGCTTTATCTCACAGTGCTTCCACAGACAAGCCAGCAGGTCTGATGTAAAATTGGCACCCCTGTCAGTCAGTACTTCTTTTGGGAAACCTACCCTGCTGAAAATCTTTAACAAAGCATTTGCCACCTTTTCAGCCTCAATGGAGGAAAGAGCCACCACCTCAGGTTATCTGGTAGCATAATCTATTACCACTAGGATATACTTTTTCCCTGTGGAACCTGGGGTACTCAGAAGCCCCACAATATCCATAGCTATCCTCTGAAATGCCTTCTCAATCACAGGCAAAGGCATCAAAGGAGCTTTCACTTTGTCTCCTGCCTTGCCTACATTTTGGCACTGCTCACAGGTCCTGCAGTACCCTGTTACATTTGTAGAAATCCCAGGTCAATAGAAGTTCTGCATAAGTCTCTTTGTATGTTTTCTGCCCATATGAACTGCAAAGGAAATACCATGGGCTATGGCTAGAAGTGCCAGATGGTAGGTTCTGGGCACTACCAACTTCTGTATTCTCTCACCCTCTAGCTCTCCCTCAGGGGTCCACTCTATGTACAGTAACCCTTTGTCCCAGTATACAGCTTCCTCTTTCCCTTAAAAATCAGGTGCCTCATGAACAACCTCTCTCAAGCCTTGTAATGTAGGGTCTGAGAGCTGAGCCTGTCTCAACACTCTCTTGGTAGCCCTTCCCAGCTATCCCATTCCACAGGAAGTCTGGCATCCTCTGACAGCGGTGCCTCACTGTCAGCCTGGGTACTACTCACCTCTGGCCTTGCAGTCACTCTGTCCAAGGGAACATCAGTACCCACAAGCAGCTGTGGCTCACCTTCAGTCTCACTGCTACAGGGTAGCTCCCTCTCTAAAGTAACCACCTGACCAGTCCTGGCTGCAAGTGTGCAGTCTGTCTGGGTCTTCCCCAGGCTACCAGACCCACATGCTTGTCTCCAAGCTGGACTGTATGTAACTGCATACACACAAGGTACTGCATTATCAGCATCATTCCCTATCAGGACATCTGTAGGGCTATCCTCAAACACACCTACTTGCTGGCTTCCTTTTCCACCCTCCCAGTCAAGGTGAACCCTAGCCAAAGGTATTTGTTATGGGGTCCTTGTTAAAGCTCTGACTGTAGTAGACTACCCAAGCAAGTAATGCTCCTCTAAACATTCTAGGCTTCACAGTGGTTAGGTCAAAGGCTGTGTCTCCCTTAGCAATCGCCTCTTTCCCATTTACTAAGACAGGATATAACCTCCTGTGGTAGTTTGGTACCCTTGTTGTCTCGAGACAACTTATTGCTGGCATTTTGTCATTTCCACTTACTGGCTATCCTACATTTTGTTCCACACATTGCCTCCATGGACATCTATATGGTACATGGCCCAACTGGTTGCATTTAAAACATTTAACCCTTGGTCCTGGACGTGTACCTGGACTAGTGGCTTTCCCTAATACTGGCAGACTCTGTTGGGGTGGTCTGGGCTGACGGACTCTGTTGGGGTGGTCTGGGCTGCCCACCATTGGTTCCCTTAGATGGATGAGAAACACTGGGTATCCCTTTCCTGTGCACTGATGCCCTGCTTACTAGGTATAGGTCTCCCTTCTTCCGCAACTCATCTGCAGTATTGCACTGCCTATCAGTTAACCAGATTCTCATGTCCTCAGGCAAAGTGCTAAGAGCTTGCTCCCTCACCAAGAGGTCTGCCAACCCTTCAAATGTGGTGATCTGACATCCACTCACCCACCTATGAAAATGAGTGCTTAGTTCAGCAATATATTCACACACACTTTCATCTGCCTTGTGTCTATGCTCATGAAACTTTTTTTCTATCAACTTCATTTGTTAATTTAAAACATTCTAAAAGACAATTTGTCACAATATTATAATTTAAGCAATCAGTATCAGACAATTTAGAAATAGCAGTTACAGTTTTACCATAGAGTAAGGGGTCAGGAAAAATACCCAGAGTCATTGGTCAACATTATACTGTTTACATACCTTTCAAACATATGAATGAAATTATTAAAATTACCCCCCGCTGTAAAT
The DNA here is from genome assembly GCF_019279795.1 of Protopterus annectens. NCBI lineage: Eukaryota > Metazoa > Chordata > Ceratodontiformes > Protopteridae > Protopterus > Protopterus annectens. Next base: position 535,785,086 of record NC_056751.1, on the reverse strand, counting down.
TGTGGAAGACATTTACTGACCTTTGTTGGTTCTGGGGTTCAGTTACTCCCTTCCCCATTACCTCCATGACCCTGGTGAACAGTCAGCATCTCCTTTTCATGTTGCCTCTGCCTCTCATTCTCTTCAGCTTCCAGATGTCTCAGTCCTTCTGCTGCTTCTACCATTTCTTTCTCCTGCTGCAGTCTCTCTGCTGATTCCATTTCCAATCGCTTGGCCTCCAGTTCAAATCTCTTTCAACTCCAGACAGATTTTTAAGTCCTCTATGAAAAGGTTGAACTATCCATTTTCTGAAAGTTGTACATCTCCAAGGCCAGCTTGGTTGTCCTCCTGATTGCTGGTCTGTGATGCAACTGTGCCTAAGGCTACAATCATTTCTGCTTTAGTCAGGTTAGCATGCACCAGTCCTTTAGCCTGGCACATCTCAGCCAATTGGCTCCTTGTCACCTTGCCATACTCCTCTGCTGACATGCCTGCCTCCTCTCCCTGACTAGCTCAGCTAACAAAAAAAGTCAAACAATCGTGTTATGTAACTCTGAATGTTCATTGTGTGGCTGATTAAGAGTACAAATACCTTCCTTAGTGACCACTGTTTATAGGCTACAGGAATTCAATATCCACACCATTACAAGCCAATTAATAGATGATGTGGAGATTCCACCACTGCCAACCAATTAATATGTGATGCCCAAGCACTGGCCCAGCAGTCAATGAGCCTCAATCCTCACCAATGGCACCAGTGGGGAATGTACACATTGGGAGGATGACAAGTACACACACAGTAAAGTGCAATTTCCCTTAAGAACACACAGAGATCATAGTAAATTTGGGGCTGGTTTCTCCCTCTTTCTCCAGATCCCGAATAAGACTCCCCACTGGCACAGCTATAGAGTTGAGATCTCAGCTGACGGGCCAAGCTAAGACCTCCAGCACTCTCTCTTTCCAACCAGTGCTTCGAGTCCCAGACCAAGTAGATGACACACACACACACACACACACACACACACACACACACACACACACACACTTTAAGATTTGATTTATACACAAACCCACACCTGGAAAAGGCTGGGACAGGTTTACTAGCTATGCCCCCTTCTGCCCAGTCTATAAGGTAGTTCCAAATGCCACCAGCCACTACTTATCAGCTACTTTAAGGCCCTTAACAAAGGGTGCCCAATCTTACTGTGTTGTTGTCGTCTTTTGGCTTTTCCCAGTTAGGGGTCGCCACACTGGAACTCCGGTCCACTAATGATTGGCAGTAGATTTTCACGAACACCGAGGTGCCAGCTCGACGTTCAACCTTCAACGAAGGCACGCCCATTTACACATGTCTTTCGAACACCCACCCAACCACAGGGAGGACATGCAGACTCCACACAGAAGGCACTCCCCACACTCCAGCCAAGAATCGAATGGGAGAACCTCTTGCTGTGAGGCAACAGTAATGTTACTATTAATCCAAATGGTAGTCTGACCAAGAGCAAGGTTATTTAGGAGTGGTCTGTACAGTGTCACCAAATAGATATGCAAGTACTCTATGAGCTTAAATATCTCTAAACAGAGAAGACACAATTGACAGGTTTAAATATATTTAATAATAAATAATGAAAGAACAAGGCAATACTCAGTAAGTAATCAGTTACACCAGAGTTCAAAATCACAGGAAATATTTAAAACATTGCAGGACAATCTCAAATAAATAAAGAAGACATCTAAGTTATACTTTACTGTATTCCTATCTTAATCTAAAAGAGCTACTATGCCCTAAAAACTTACTTACAGCAAGGCAAGTGCACATGTGGTGATGAGTGGATGTTCTTGTTAGGCCAGAGACAAAATACACAGTCTCTCTCTCGCAGAGAGTTCTTAAAATAACATCAGATATTCTGCTGGGTTAACTTGGATGACATTTTTGTCACATGACTTTAGTTCCCAAGGTAAACCCCCTTTCTCAGAAACTAATAGAATTTAGCATCTCTCTGTGAAAATACATATCTTTCAGATGTTTGCTGATCCTGGAAGTCATAAAACAATAAAAAAACTCCTATATCTCAAACTTAGTAATTACTTCTTTTTCAAGACAATACAAAAAAAATCTAGCTCTAGACATTGTGTCTGCTAATGCACTGAAACTAACAGATAATATCACCCAGCAATTCTAAAATAATTTAATTTCAACTATTTTCTCTGAATTTTTTTCAAGTTAACCTCCTGTGTTCCATCTTCCATTAAAGATATACATCTAAACAGTCACAATAGTGCAGATACATTCCTGTTCTATTCCAAAAGGATATGCTGTGGTTACATTTTAGCTCAGTACTTTACATATACATCATATCAATATTCACAATGACATAGAATTATTTACAAAATTCACGATAGCTGGGCTGGCAGTGCGATAGTGAGTCCTGGCATATTAAAAGGGAGATGCTTTTTTACTGATGTCAAAATTCAGTGTAGTTGTTTCATCTTTCTAGGTTATTTGAAGAATATGTTTAAAATTCTACGTGTCTGAAAATTACCTTGAAAACTTCCATGAAAAGTAGACATTTTATACTTCTTCGGAATGGGTCTCCTTTTATATCCAAACAGCCATTTGCCATACACAGTCTCAACACCTTGACTGACTACTGCAAATAGAATGATCCAAAGCCTTTTTGTAGAAGAGGGTCATGCCCTCTGCACTTCTAATGTAGGGCCTTTTTTCCAACAACTCCATTCTTCAAGTGCAATACATCTGGGGTTTCAGCAAATCACAAAAGTAAATAAGTGTTTTTCCATTTTCTTCAAGCTAGTGAGACCTCAGAGACAGTATATTTAAAGATTAAGGTGCAGTGAAACTCTCCTGCAAAAATACTTCTTGTATAACAGCAATTATTTGTGTTTATGGTAGTGCTGTACCAGTTGATGATATAGTGATCTGTTTTAAGCAGGGAAGAAAGTTGATGGCTGGAAAATGAAAGTAGACAAACTGGACCATATATTTTCTAGTCTTCCTAAAAGTTTGCCTTTTCTTATCAACTTCTTTTTAACACACAGAGCCAAAGAGCAAAATATTTTTCATCTGTTCCAACCAGGTGAACTCTTAGCTTGTCTGTGTCTGTAACCTAACACTTTCAAGAATATGTATTTGGTTTAGAACCAATTGACTTGTAATCTCCCTGCGCAACCAATGTTTACTCACAGAAAGGTTACACAGATTATGAGATTTTAAAATGGAGCATTTACATACCATAGCTTGTACTTTTTATGTTTATTACTTATAATACTGACAGCTTGCTTATTGTTTTAATTTTGCATATATATCAATATAATGAAAATTTATGATGAAACCACAGTAAAGACTAGAAGTCAGACTTAAAAATCATGAGAAAATATAGTTTTCCATTTACCTCATCCTGTGGCACCCCAGCTTAGATCCCACATCCATCACTGGGCCTACTAGCCATTGACAAAACTCCTAGACTTTCTTCGTATGAGCTGAGGCCAGCATAAATCCTAAGGGCATCATGCAGTGGTCTAGCGGTCTCACTATCTGCAGAGGGATTTTTGCTATTTTATGCCCTACCCCATCACCCTCCAATCCCACGTGGTCTCTTGGTTATGTCCGGATGGTGGGTGTGCAAGGGGATGTGCTGATGTATCACCCTACATCTGTAGTATCTCAGTCATGTCCCCAACCTAATCCCTCTTAGGACTGCTTCTTCACACATCCCAAGCCTCTATCGGGAAGGCAATGCTATTGAAATCACCCCCACCCCCCAGGATGGTAACACCCATCACACTCCAGCCATTCCATCAGTCACCCAAGTTGGTAATGAAACCTGGGTTGTCTGGGCTGTAGACAGGGCTTTATCCATGTTTGCCCCCAGAGTGGCATATAAATCACAGGTAATTACAGGTGGAATTCCTGAATTTCATCTCATGAAAATGGAATTTCCTTTAAAAAAAATATGTACATTTGTGTCCCTGAGGACAATGAGTACAGTTAACTGAAAATTGCTATAACTGATCATTTTATTGGGTGACTTCTGAATATGTGATTAAGGCTTTATTTTTTTTTTGGACTAAATTTTAATAATTTAATTATAAAAAGAAAAAAAATATTAGTTTTACATTTATTTGAAAGCTAGATGAAATATGCCAGTATGTTCAGTAGTATGGAAAAATCAGCTTCACAGGAAATACCACCAGTCATCAAGCCCTTCGGAAATGCTCAGAATTGCTTAAAGACAGTTAACATCCTGCAGATGTTATCACAAAACCATATTCTATCAAAATCTACATTAAGATGTAAAACACAGAGCAATACCAGAGTTTTAAATTTAGTAGCCAGTCATGTAGTGTAGGCTACCCATCTTAATGCAGCATAATGAAGCACCTAATCCTTTGTTCTTTATTTGTAATTTTTGCTATAGCTGCGACATCACTCATTCTACGAAATGCATTATAACACAGTGATCACACAACTGTTGCTATGTTTTAGAGGATAGGTGTGAATTTAATATCATCACAGAAAACAACACTTAATACTGAATTCCGTAACTGCACTGGTAGACTATCTGAAGACACAACTTCCATTCCCGCAGTACTCATTACAAGTAAAATAACAGACTGCAAGGGAAAGTAATAACATTAGAATTTTCCTTTCCATTTAAGCATGAAAGTGCATTAATAGCAGCATAACTTTAGTGTCACCACTCTGAGGCAAAGACACAAATATCTCCTCTAGAAAGAAAAAAATAAAAGCATTTTACTGTAATGTTTATTTCTGGTTTTACTGCTGACCTTTGCTTTTAGGCATAGTTTCCTGAGAAGATCTGATTAAGGACAGCTGTAATGTAAGTGCTGGCTAGGAACGAAATGCACTGTCTAGAGACTGAATCTCACTATCAAGCATGTTCATGAACATTTGCGGCACAGACTTTGAATAAATGATGGAATGACTATATATCCAGCTGGAACAGCATGCAATTCTAAGCTTAGTTTAAGTGCATAACATTTTCAGTTTAATATCTGTTTCATGCATATTAACCAGTCTGTGTCAAGTGTGTGTGTGTAGAGAAACCATCTACATTAGGTATTATGTAGTTTTTATTCTTGTTTATTTCCAAACATTCCATCATGTAAAGAGACAGAGGCCTTCTGTGTGCTACTATCCTGTGCACTAGTGCATTATATTTATTTTTTTCTTATTTAGTTTGCTTATGCTGTCTCTAAACAATAATTTGTTCTCTAGCTGAAGCATGCCTGCACTAACCTTTCAGTGCACACTGACATGAGGCAAATTTTCTTTTAATCTTTAGGCACATGCAAATGCCACAAATTCAGCGATGTGTCTGAGGCTAGAAGTAGTAAGGCAAAACATCAATTCCAATTGGCAGGCAGGAGTATATTATAAACCACATAAGAGGCTATATGTGCATTAATATGTCAATAGAATGTCATTTTCCTAAGAGTTTAGTACACAGACTTATTTTGTAAAGAATCTGGACTATTATACCACAATATAAAATCAAATTAACATTGATATGAAGAACATGCATAAGAAATTCTTGTTTGGTTATCTGTAAATATAGAAAAGAGGCAAGCTATCTTCCACATATCATTGCTAAGTTAATTTGCTACCACCTCAAGGAAAAATTAGATCTAGACCTGCAGTTCTTGGGGATAATTGCTTTTGCATGCTTGTGATGAAAAGTACGTGTTCACATGTTTTTTATGAATACATCATTGCAGTCTTGCTGTACTCCTAAATTTCCTCTGAGGGATGTCATAAGGGTCATGATAAATTCCATACCCTTCTCATTTGGGATGGAAGCAGATCAAAGCCACCTATTCCTTCCCTCAGACATGTGGGTACCTACGCACACCAAGGTTATTTCTGACGTAGGTAGGCTATACCACCCACAACCCATTAGGCTGACCATAAAATAAATTGCTGTGTTGTGAAATGCAGGAACTTGTACATGTCTGAAAGTACAGTCTCATTAAACAGCTTTATGTGATGCTACTAATAATAGACATAACATAGAACTTTACCTAAACAGACATAATATAGAGAATTATGATCAAGTCTCCAATCATTACTAGAGTATGTGTTCAAGACACAGACATCAAAAAATTCACCTTGACAGGCAAGCTTGATATCCATGTTGAGAAAACATAACAGACAGTATTGTGATCAAGAGACCAATCATAATTCTTTATAATGCATGGAGCTTTACTTCCTCCCTTGTATTGCAAAAGTCAGAGAGAGAGAAAAAAAAGTCAGAAAGAAGAGTTTAACAGCTTCCTTCCACTCTTCTGTGTTGGCCGCTGGCCACTTTTTATCATTTAGCGTGAGACCAGAGCTTAACATAGTAAGGGGACAAAAGCTTGTTAAGTGCCTTTCTGATGTCAGAAGGGTGCACTTCACAAAAGCTTAAATACCTTTATGATGACAGAAGGGTGCTTAACAAGCCTGTCTTTTCACTGATTTCAGAGTACAATCATGACACTACCAGCATTAAATTTTAGTTATACCCACATGCCTTTCTGTTGTCAGCTATTCTGCATCTTCCTATAATGACCCTTTTCCTTTCCTTTCGTTCATTAACCTTGAAATCTTTTTATGACCAAGTGCATTTTAAATTAAAATCAGGGCATAAAATAAGTTTATTTATTTATTTATCATAAGAAGTTACTAGATTATTGGCCCTGAGGCCCTTACAAGCCTTGCCAAGAATTTAGCCCATGTTCCAACAAATCAGCACCCTATGCCACTGTCCAGCATGAACACATGTGAAATCCCAGGGGAGTATTTTCTGTTCCCCATCCAGTTATCCAGGTTTCTCTTAAAAAGGGATGAGGTACTCTGCTTAATGCGAAGAGGGAGTCTATTCCATAAAAGGGGGTGTCTCTGGGACACAAATCTGTCACGCCAGCAAGTTCTATTGATGTCACAGCCCAGGTTGAGGACATGCATGTGGATTACACTAGTGGAGCTTGACTTGCGAATATGCAGCAGTCCCATCAAGGTGGGGTCTGAGATTGCTTTGTATGCCAGACAGAGGTCACCACTGAGGAGTCTGTAAGAGACTGATTAGAGGTACAGGGCCTTTAGCCTATCTGTGTAGGGTAGATGTTTAAGGCCCTGGATTCTCCTGGTGAGGAACCTCTGTGGTCTCTCCAGCTGCTGCATGTGTTTTGTGAGGTACATGCCAAAAGGGATATTGTACTCAATAATGGATGTAATAAGGGAAGAATACAAGGATGTTATGACTACCTTGTCCCTGAATGAGATACCCTTACTAATGAAGTGGGCCATGTAGAAAACTTTCTGTACAATGGAGCAATATGGTAGTCAAAACTCAGCTTGCTATCAACCTGGGTGGCTAAGTCCCTCATGACTGTTGCGTGTTTAGGACCTTATTATTAATGTGATAATTTGTGGGGGACATCACTCTCCCCAAAGGGGATGATGATGATGATGATGATGATGATGATGATGCATTTTTTGGTATTCAGTCTGAGGCCATGTTTCTGGCACCAGTCATTGTTTGGGTGAGACCTTCTTGGAGATTGTCCATATCACTAGGGAAATTAACAACAGCACCCAGCTTGCAGTCATCTGCAAACTTGGCCAGCCACAGCCCACTGGTTTTTGCCTGCACCTCAGAAAAGTATATCCCAAACAGCAGAGGCCCCAAGACCAATCCCTGGGATACACCTCTCATTACGGGTCTACTGCTTGAGGTGGCTTCCCCTATTTTGACTATGTGGGTTCTATCAGTGAGTCATTTTGCTACCCATCTGGTAAAATATGGATTGATGCCTAGTTGAGAGAGTTTATCTATTATACCTGAGTAGGGAATAGTATCAAAGGCTTTGGCCAGGTCAAGGTACGCAGTGTGCACTCTCTTCCCCACGTCCATGGCTTTGGTGACGGTCTCAAAAAAGTCAACCAGATTTAACAGGCATGACATCCCCTTGATGAACCCAAAATGTGTTGTGGGCTCGAGTGTTTGAAGTTGCCAGTGTCCCTGTTAATGAGGTCCATGATAATCCATTCCATGGCCTTGCAGATAAGGCTAGTTCGGCTGATGGGTCTATAATTTCCTGGATCGGTGGATGTTCCACTTTTGTGTAAAAGGATGACAGTGGCTGTTCTCCACTCAGCTGGGACAAAGCCAATACTCAGGTTTTGATTGAATAGGGTGCCTAATGGTGCTGCAAGTTCCTGCCTGAGTTCATGTAGGATGCAGCCTGGGATGCTATCGGGTTCCATGGAGGCTGTATTTTTTGCCTTTGAGAGGGCAGTGATGACTTGCTCCCTAGAAATAACCAGAGGGGGCAGGTAGTGGGGATGTTCTGATTTAGTAATGGGGGGACAGAGGGGTGAAGTTTTCACTGAACCTGTCTGTCAGCAGGTTAGCTATGTCTACAGTATTTGTGTATGTGGTGTTATTGACCACCTCTTCTGAGCAGATCTAGGTGCTTCCTTTGAGACTGCGGACATATGTGAAGAAGGCCTTATGGTTTTCTTTAGTAAATGTGGCCAGTTTGAACTCAAAGTTTACTTTGGAGGATTTCACTAGTGCTCTTATTTGCTTGTTCAGGCTAAGGAGAGATTGCTTCCAATTGAGCACCTCCTCCTTTCTTGGTCCTGGACAACAATTTTTACTTTTTATTACAGGTTTACTCTTTCTTAAGGAGGATGATTTTGTCCTGTCAGGTACTCTTAATTCCATGCAGCTATATAAATGCTCATGTAGTACTTTGTTGTAGGTTTGGACATATGTACTAGTTCCTATGGAGGGGGAGAGAGCTGTGAAGCTGTTTACATCTTCCCTCAGGAGGTTGTACTCAGCTTTGGAGATGTTTTTTTGTTTGACCCTAGCTAGGGTGGGTTTGGGTGAGATGGTGAATTCGAAAGTAACCACTTTGTGGTCGGATCTTACCAGGGATGATGGCACTGTAGGGATGTTGCAGTGGTTACTCATGTTGGTTAATACCAAGTCCAAGATAATTTCAACTCTTGTGGGGGTGTCAACCAACTGGTTCAAGGCATTTGCACTGAAAAAAATCAAGGAATCTCTGGGCATTTGTGTATTTCTTCAATCTATGGTTGGATAGTTAAAGTCACTCATGGTCAGGGTAAAGGGTTGAATCTTGATAGACTTGAAGTGGTGCAGATAGGTGGAGTGTGGATCTTGAGTCAAAGTTGGAGGCCTATAGCTGGCTATGATTTGAATAGGGGTCTTCTCAATTGTTAACTGCACCTTGAGTGCTTCCTGTACATCAGCCTGGAGGTGTGTATGTCCTTTATATACATTGCAACTCCACCACCTTTTGCTTTGCTGCCCATGGTTTGGAGTCTAGATCTATGATAGGATGAATAACCTGATATGGCTGGGCTGCTCTCCGCAGCTTTGAACCAAGTTTCTGTGATTGCACAAATGTCAGCATCTTCCAGAGTTAAGAGTACTTGCAGTGAGTGCATTTTCATGTTTAGACTCCTAGCATTTAGCAGCATGACCTTTAATTTACGTTTTGATGAAACTTTCATGTTGGTAATTTTGACCTCATGGCATTGCCTAAAAAAGGCACTATGGGGGAGGCAAGAGCCTTTACCAGGAGCCTAAAGCTCAGAGGAGACAGATGCAGGCCATCTCTGGCAAAGCATCATGGTTTGTCAAGCATGTCATCCCAGGCTGTCAGGTACTGGATCCCCTTGGAATGATGCCAGAAACTAAGCCAATTGTTACAGTCAATCATTTTCTATTTGTAATTTGGCATCATTCTAGGTGACAAGTAGAATGTTGCTTAAGGCTAGGAACATACCTGCCTGGGACACATATTCAGCGAGCTCAATGTCTCAATCTTCATATAGTCCAGGGAGGTACGTGTCAAGTCATGTATGCCAACATGGACTATGACAGGGTCATAACAGTACCTGCTGAGAGACTTCAGTGCATGGGTGATACGACAGATTTTGGCACCAACAAACAACTAACTGTGACTTTCTCCTTATCCAGCCTGGTGAGGGGCACATCTGTGTGTCTATTTATTGCATTTGTTTACTGACATAGTCTGACGGGGCAGAAAGCAACCCTTTTCAGCAGGGGCCTGGGAGAAATTCTCTGGAAACATTACATTACATAAAGAACATAATAAACAGAGGCATGCAAGTAAGTAACAAATATACAAAAACTGAAACAGAGTACTGTTAATTAATACCAGCATCATGTAAAGAGCAATGAATCATATTTGGAAATGAATATGGCAAGAGAGAAAATGAGGAAATGGAGGATTAGTGTTAAGATGCAAGAAAGAATGCTTTAGGGGATGTAGAAGGAAGAAGGTGGAGCAGTAGAGAAAAAGGAAAAGAATTTGGACCAATAACTGAGGATGTAGTGCTTGAAAAGAATAGGAAAACACAGGAGCTGTGCATGTACACAGTCAGGTATATTTTAAGTATTCTTTTGATTTCTGCTTTAAAACAGTTGGTGATTAATTGTATTTCTTAGAGTGAGAGAAAGTTCCAAATTTTGTCCAGGAAAGAGTTGATTACTGAAGTGAATAGATCTTTTTTTGTAGTAATCTGTGTCATTATTGGCTGATTATTATTATCTCTCAGCCTAGCAGAGAGAGAACCAATTACTGGAAAGTATTTGTTTAAGCTAAACAGCTTTGTAGAAAGTATTTTTCCACAGTTTTTCTTTTATTTTCCAATACAACTTAACAGAGATTCAACCTTTACTATGATCTACCGGCTTTTTTAATTTAACTACATATATCACACATCACTGTAGATGTCACTACAAACTTATAGAAATGTGGCATTATGCAGTGTGTGCTTGAAAGGTGAGTTCATGATACAACAGAAAATGTATCTTTAAAGAAAGAACTTAGTAAGAACAATTAAAGTACTGAAGGGGTATGAATGTGTGTGTGTGTGTGTAGGCGTATTTCTATCTATATATCTATATATGTGCGCGTGTGTGTGTGTTTAAAATGTGGGATTACAATTTCAAAACACGACTATGCTGCGACTATTCAGTGCGGCTTTCATAGGTGCAAGAGCAACATTTTTGTTTATGATATTTTAAAACATATCTGTAACTTACCTTTATGCAGATCTTAAATAATTATTGCCCATTATGAACTCTTCTCTGAGAACTACGTTTGCCACTGTTTTGCAAATTCATCTGATTAATAATCATGGTAAGGGATCAACACAACTGCATAAATAAAATATGAAGGAAAAATGTCAGGATCGAAAAACTTTTAAGTTTGTTCAGGTCAATACGCTGGCATCAGAAACATAAGTATCACATGCTAGTTTTAGACTATAATGTGCTTTAAAGAAATGGCAATAAAGTATAAGAAAAGCACAAATTTGTCAGTGGTGAATGTGGACTTGCACTAGTGATGAAGTGCATTGGAATGATAGGAGAAACAAAGTAGATTACAAAACATATAATACAGATGAAGCAGCATATAATGATAATACAAAAGTAAATTTAAAAGGTTTACAGATGAAAATAAGTAATGCTGATTCAAAAATGAATATATAATAAAATGCTTAAAAATGTGAACAATACCTCTACACGTAGTCACTAAATTTATGACATTTTTTCATTTATGAATTTCAACCATCAGTTAGTTTATTTCAGATATAACCATTCTGTATATTGTATCATTCCTCTTAGTATAATTTTAACCTTCTTATCAACCCTTGCATTTTATTTTTAAAATTCTGAACATGTTCACTGACATTTACTGTCACAAAGTTTACAGGCCTAATAAAGAGTCTATTGATCAGGTGTAGCTCCATCCAACTAAACAACAATGGATCAAAGAGGGCAGTCGCCCTGGGCACAAACTCTTACTGGATGTTGTGACATCCCCTCTCTGGACCAGTAATCAAGGAGTCTGAATCCTCACCACTGACACTGGAGAGGGACGTTCACTTGGAATACAAATAAATACACTAAGTATTTCCAGATGCAGACCTCTCTGCATCAAGCACAATTTCCCTTAACAGCACACAGGGAACACACTCAGTCTGGGGGCTTGTTTTCCTTTCTCTCCAGATCCCCAGTAAGACCCCCCCCCCCACTGGCACAGCCATAGAGATGAGTCCTCAGCCAAGTGTCCAAGCCCAGTCCTCCACCACTCTCTCTGTAAAACCAGTGCTTCATGTCCCTGCTCCAAGCAGCTGACACACACACACTCTGAGATTTGAAGGCTGGCACAAATTTACTAGCTATACCCCCTTCTGCCCAGACTATAAGTCGGTTATAGCCATCAGACAATCTAAAGCCAGCTGCTCCAAGGCTCTTACAAGGGTACCCAATTATACTGAGTGAAATTAATATTGATCCAAATTATAGTGTTTGGCCAGTGCGGTAAGGCTTTATCAGCAGTGACCACACTAGTGTGTCACTAAACAGATACAAGTAATCTCAAATTATAAAATATTCTCTAAAACACTGGCCACAATGAAAAGTTTAAATATATGTAATAATAAATAATGAAAGAACATGAAAATACTAAATATCTATTTACAGTAAACACCAGAGTTTCAGTCACAGTAAATATTAAAATAGCACAGATGAATAGATTCACAGAGATACAGAAAAACAGTACTTAACTAACCTCACTATATTTTCCTGACTGATCTAAAGAATTACTACTCCCTGGTTCACTTACTGGAGCAATGCAAGATGAAGTAGGTGAGGGGTTCTTTTTTGTCTGGTTCTAAAAACAGACTGCCTACAGACTTCTCTCTCATCCTGTATTAAAATGTCATTGTTGTCCTAGATTACAGAATGATATCACATACATCTGATCTTCTGAGTCAGACGTCTGGTTCCCATGCTGCCCCCATTGCTATAAGCTGCCAGGAGTTAGCACATACATGTTACAATACATATCTTCAGCTTTGCTAAAGTTTATTACATCACCTGGAAGCTGTAAAACAATTTAATGCTTCTTCTCTTCCTACAGAGACTAGCAAACCATTATTTTTATAGACATTGCATCTCTGGCTGCAATCAGAAGTGTAAGATACAATCTTTATGGCCTAAATTAAGTAATTTAATTTCTTATTATGTTTCCAAGTCAACTAGACTGAGATTAACCTCTTCTCTTCCAGTATCCTATTTATAACAATATAATCTGATATACATGTAGATTTATTTTCTGTCCAGCAGGCCATACTGTTGATACATTTTTAACACAAGCAACTTTACAAATACATTTTCAGCAAAGGCATCTGTACAAATCAGTTTGATAAACAAATGACATATAATTCTTTACAAAATTCCTGCTAGCTATGCTAGCATATGTTACACATTTACTGCCCTACTTCTCCTGGCATAGCTGGCAATACCTCACATCATTATTTATTTTATTTATTTATTTATTTATATTTGTTGACCGGGAGTGGCCGACTGGACGTAGGTCCATTTTCAGCGGAGGCCTGGAGAGAAAAGCTCCACAGTTAAAATAAACAGACAGTAGTTACATTGGATTACATAGCGATTAACAATTTACATAGCAATTACTTAAAACATATTTACAGATGAAGAACATAGTACATCAGTAGACAACTAGAATCTTTATCTGTGAAGTACATAACAGTCATTAACAAATGTTAAAATAAGAAGTTCCTGCTGTATAAGTACTAGGCTTATGAGCATCTGAGCTTGCTATAATCAAGGTAGTTAATGGAGTGGAAAGAAAGGTAGTAGTGGTTGGATGAGGTGGGTGATATTAGAGTGGGAGTTGCAAGGGCATAACCAGCATGTTTTTAGGTGCGCTTTTAGTAAAGTTTTGAAGTGGGTGCATGATGGTACGGAGGTAATTGTGGGTGGGAGAGAGTTCCATAATTTGGCTATGGTGCAAGAGAATAGTGCTTCACCAGTAGAGTTACTGGCTTTAGTGATCTGCAAGTGATTTTTGTTGCTGGATCTTAGTGGTCTGGTGGCGCGATAGGGTTGGAGTAGATTCTGGAGGGATGGGACATTTAGTGGATGGTTTACTAGTTTGTGGGCGAGTGACAGTTGATACCATTGAAGGAGGTGTGGGAGTTCAAGCCAGCCCAGTTCAGCAAGTGAGAGACAGTGGTGACTACAGTAGGATGCCCCTGTGGCGAATTTGGCAATTTTGTTATAGCAGGTCTCTAGCTTGTTTAGATCGCATTGCCTTAGGTTGGTATATATTGGAGAGGCATAAAGTAGGGTGGAGATAAGGAGGGAATTTGCTATTGAAATCTTTGCTGTTTTGGTGAGAAGATGCTTATTTCTGTATAACGCTCCTAGTTTTTTGTGGACTTTTTTTATGGTCATGGATATGTGAATGTCAAATTTTAGTTTATTGTCTATTTCCACTCCTAGCAATTTGGTGTGTTAAGTTGGGTATATAGTGGTGTTGTCTTTTGCTGTGATGTTAAAGTGAGAGTTGTTTTGAGTATGTTTGGTGGGTTGGAAGATGAGTAGTTTAGTTTTGTTTGGGTTGAGTATTAATTGGCATCGGATAACCAAGTTTCAACAGAGGAAAATTACATTACATCTCTCTCCCCTTTGAAGACTCAAGCTAGTTTTCAAATGACCCTTGAGAAGCACTGCTTGAGAGGAATGAGCCTGTCTGGAAAAACTTCAACCCATACCCTGTCTTGAGAACCCATCTTCATTGACATTGCTGAACCCACTACAGTGCTGCACTGTCATGTCACATGACTGCAACTCTAGGCTCCACCTTAGTAACTTGGTATTTTGCTGACTGTTTCGATGTAGCCATAGTTCCCCCTCAGACTCCTCCTGCCACCTACTGCAAATACTTACCATAATGGTCTCCCTGTCATGGTAACGCTTCATCATGTTAACATGGTACAACTTGTGCCCTGCCTCCTGCCTAACACTTCTATCATGCAGTTAACACTACTGACCTTCCTTACCACTTTGAAGGGTCACTCTCAAGGTGCCTGCAGTTTACTGTGTCTGATAGGAATGAGAACTATAACCTGCTGTCCCACAGCATATACTTGGGCTCCAGCATTCCTGTCATATGATAACTTTTTCTGCTGTTGGGCTCCTTCCAGGTTCTCCTGAACCAAGCCCATGAGCTCCCCAAGCCTTGATCTGACATTTAGGACATATGCCACAACAGATTCCTTGTGGGATTCACACTCACCCTCATACTCATCACAAGTCAAATCTAAAGGCCCCCTCAACCTATGCCTATACAGGAACTCAAAGGGTGAAAAACCTGTGGATTCCTGGGGTACCTCTCTATATGTAAACAGTAGATGGGGCAAATATTTGTCCCACACTCTCTCAAACTGCTCTGAAAATGCCCATAGCATGGTCTTTAGTGGAGAGTTTAACCTCTCCAGAAGACCATTAGTATGGGGATGGTAGGGTGTGGTCTTTAGATTCTTCACCCCACAGCACTTCCACAGATAAGTCTGACATGAAACTGGCACCCCTGTCAGTCAGTATTTCTCACAGGAAAACTACCCTGCTGAAAATCTCTAACAAAGCATTTGCTACCTTCTCTGCCTCAATGGAGGACACAGCCACCACCTCAGGGTATCTAATAGCATAATCTGCTACCACCAGGATATACTTTTTCCCAAAATATCCATAGCTACCCTTTGAAATGGCTTCTCAATCACAGGCAAAGGCATAAAAAGAGCCTTGACCTTGTCTCCTGCCTTCCCTACTTTTTGGCACTGATCACAAGTCCTACAGTACCGTGTTACATTCCTTGCAATCCTAGGCCAATAAATGTTCTGCATAATACATCTCTTGGTATGCTTTATGCCCATATGACCTGCCAAAGGAATGTTGTGTGCTACTGCTAGAAGTGCCAGACAGTAGGCTCTAGGCTCTACCAAATGCTGTATTACCTCACCCTCGAGTCCTCCCTCAGGGGTCCACTTTCTATACAGTAACCCTTTGTTCCAGTATACAGACTCCCCTTTTCCTTCAGAATCAGGTGCCTCCCTAGCTACCTCCCTCAAACCTTTTAGTGTATGGTCCGATAGCTGAGCCTATCTCAACTCAATCTTTGTGACCCTTCTCAAGTCCCTTTACACAGGAAGTCTGACTCACTGTCAGCCTGGGTACTACCACTCACATTTGCCCTTAGAGTCACTCTGTCCAAGGGAACATCAGTACCTACTAGCAGCTGTGGCTCACCTTCAGGCTCACTACTACAGGGCAGCTCCCTCCCTGAAATAGCCACCTCACCAGCCCTGGCTTCACGTGTGGGGTCTGTCTGAGTATTCCCCAGGCTACCAGCCCCACATGCCTGTCTCTAAGCCTGACCGCATGTGACTGCACGCACACAATGTCCCACATAATCAAAATCATTCCTTATCAAGACATCTGCAGGGATATCCTCAAACACATCTGGACAAGGCCCATGAAAAATAGGTACAAATCTGTATGCTGATTAACATAAAATCTGCATACATTATTATGTAACCACGCCCACTCTACTGGAATTGTGGGGTATCAACTTTCAAATGCAAACTGAAGAACAGACAACCAAAATATAGCACCAGAGTCTTCCTGCAGTCATTCCAGTGCCCCATTACCTGCCTATTTTGCCCCATTTACCATAAGCACTAATGTGTGCATACTGCTTTACTTCTACAATGATTATTTGGATTTTATTTTTACATTTTACAGCCCAATGCACAAACACCAATAGATATCTGCTAAACAAAGCAATACAGTTTCACAATGAAAATGGACTTAGCATTAAAAGTTCTCTGCCCTTGAAACTCACATTCATTGAAACTCATATTCAAAGAAAATGCATCTTCTGGCCAGTGGCAGATAAAGTTCAATAATTGTAAAGTAAATAGCGGTAGAAACCTGGCTTCTAAACCATCCAGGGCCCAAGGTATATTTATAGGACCATAGGAAGTTACTAGGCAATTGGAACTGAGGCCCTTATAAGCCTAGCAAAGAGTTTAGCCCATGTTTAGCCAAGTCAGCATCCAATGCCCCAGTCTAGCAGAGACACAGGTGGAATCCCAGGGGTGTATTTTCCGTTTTCCATCCAGTTATCCAGATTGTGCTTAAAAAGAGATAATGAGGTACTCTGCTTGACGTAGAGAAGGAGTCTATTCTACAGATGGGAAGTCTCTGTGACACAAGCCACCAACAAGTCCTGTTAATGTCACAGAGCAGGTTGAGATCACGCGTGCAGGTTACTCATTGTCTGATAAGGTGCAGCACTGCAATGAAAGGATGTGAATTTTTTTTTTTGAATTATAAAAAAAACACGGAGCTCATGGAGTAGCATGATTATGCTCCCAAGTCAGAAAAAAAGACAACCTAATTAAGCATCCCTCCAATGCAAATCTATATGAATAATAAAACAGTCTGCCACAGTCTGTGAGTTTTATTTTTGTTAGATTTCCTTACAGTTGCATAACTTCCATTAATTTATTTAGGATGTTCTGATATGCAAGATCTTGTTTGTCCTTTCTTGATGAGGGCCACAAACATTTACCTTCTGACTGTTCCGAGTCCTCCTTTATATCAATCGTTTCTTACTGGATGTATAGACATAATCCTGTTTAAGCACTATCAAGCTGCTAGAATAGCACAGACATAGACAAAATGAAGTATTACAAATGCATACAATATGTCAGTGCAAAGTTTTAAAATATTAACAACACAGTGCCAAAATATAATCAATCTATAATAATGAAAAAAGCAAAAAAGAACATTAGAATTCAAGAATTGTATAATACAATAATTAAGGAAATGCACACTTTAGACAAGCAGGGGCATATGTTTGATTCCCAATATTATATTTATACATTAGCAAACTTTTTTTTTAAGAAGCACTGCAATATACTTCTTAAGAAGCAATTATACTACAATGCACCTTACCACCTTCTAGTTAGGATAGAATCATGCACGGCTATTTCAAATGCATTTAGATCTATGTTTCCAGGCCTGATAATTGAAACACACACACACAGATAAATTAAAATAAAATAAAATAAACTGTTGCAGAGAACTGGACTTTGGCTATTAGACTTTTACCCAAAACAGTGTTATTGCATTTGAAATTGTAGCTGACCACAGAAAAATAATGTTTTTTTCTAGTAAAAATTATATTACATATAAAATGATAATGAAAACAAGTCAGGTTGATAGCTAATACTTTTCTTACTGGTCAGGAGAAATTTAAAGTAAAGTTGCTCCATGGTCTGCTTATGCGAGTTAACAGTTAACTCAGCAATGACATGGTTACAAGATGTCATTCTGGAAACCTTTAACTGAGTCTATAGCACAATGACCTAAAATGCAATGAACTACACTACAGCTAGGAAAATGTTCCAGTACAGACAATGCTAAGGGTAGCTACCATGCAAAATACTGTGCATGTCTTTGCTACCATTAATAAAATAAATTCATTTTAAAGATCCTACCAGGTATAAAACTGTTCCCTGTACTTAATTCATTTTAGCTTCAGCAACCATACAACCTCCTTTGTACATTGTTTAGAGTTTCAGAGAACAGTTATAATGATTTGCAATGGTTGACTGCTTGCCATTTTCAGACAAAAATCTACTTTCACACATTTAACTTGCTATTAGCATCATTAAATCACTCCAATGTCCAGGGGAAAATGCAACATGACAAAAAGCTCAATCTCAAAAATAATGTTGAGGCAATGCCTACAAAAATACCTAAAAAAAACAGGGCTTATCTTAACAGTAACTATAACCACATTAGCTTATGTTCCATACCCAGCCAGTTCTTACACCCAAAGCTCTAGTATTCAGCAGGAAGTTTTACCAGCTCAGCCACATAAAGCGTGTAGAATGACATGTTGATACTATAACAATATTCTGACCGGCTTGCTAATGTTGGGCACACAGTTACTCAATTGCTTATTTAAGAATGTTACTAGAGCTGCAGGTATTCAAGGTGTGTTTTACACACACACACACACACACACACACACACACACACACACACACACTCTCTCTCTCTCTCTCCCTATTAGGTACCTTAGAATCCGTTCTGCCCAGACCACGTTCATCCAAATAAATCCATTAGTTATGGCGTTCATTCGTAAATAAAACCAGCAAATCCTACGTTGATACTAGCAAGCCCGCCAGACACAACTCCTTCGGCAGTCTTCTTCAAGCAGACGTGCACATCCGAGCTTAATTCCGACAGGCTGACGTCATCGTGCATGTGATGACGTCAGCTCTGATAGCGCAAAATCTAAAAATTAGACTGAAAAAAAAATCGGAAATGAAGGGGTGCCACTCGGGAATCGTGGCACCCCATTACTGGAACCCCAAAACTCGGCAAAAACAGAGTAATTTGGGACAGTTGGGAGGTCTGCCTACTTGCTTGCTTCCTTTTCCACCCTCTCTGTCAAGGTGAACCCTGGCCAAATGCATTTGGAATAGGGTCCCTTCTAAAGCTCTGACTGGAGTGAACTGCGCAAGCAAGTGCTGCTCGTCTTTAACCACTGCATGCTTCACAATGGTTATGTCAGAGGTCATGTATCTCTTAGCAGTGGCCTATTTTCCATCCACTAAGCTAGGATATAACCTCTGGTAATAGTTTTGTACCCCTGTTGTCTCCAGACAACTTACCACTGGTATACTGTTACTCCCACTTTCTGGCTCCCCAGCTTTTTTTCCCCACCTCGCCTCTGTGGACATCTATATGATACATGGCTACACTGGTTACATTTAAAACATTTAACCCTTGATCCTGGCCATGTACCTGAACTAGTGGCTTCCCCTGTTACTGGTGGACTCATTTGGAGTGGTTTAGGCTGCCCACATGGGTTCCCTTATATCCATGTGCAGCACTGGGTATCCCCCTCCTGTGCAGTTCTGCCATGCTTGCTAAGTAGAGATCCCCTTTTCCCCAGCTCATCTGCAAACTTACACTCTTGGTCTGCCAACCAGATTCTCATGTCCTCAGACAAAATGCTACAGGCGTGTTCCCTCATCAAAACGTCTGCCAGCCCTTCAAAAGTGGTGACCTGACACCAACTCGCCTACCTATGAAAATAAGTGCTTAACTCAGCAAAACAATCACACACACTTTCACCTGCCTTGCATCTATGCTCACAAAACTTTTTTCTGTAAGCTTCAGGTGTTAAAACATTCAAGTAAACATTTCTTTACTTTATCATAGTTTAAACAATCAATAAGGCAATTTAGAAACAGCAGTTACAGCTTTACCATGGAGTAAGAGGGTCAGGAACTGTACCCAGAGCCCCTGGTCAACATTATACTGTTTACATACTCTTTCAAATACATGAATAAAACTATCAAAAATATCACCCTCTGTAAATTGTGGAAGAAATTTACTGACCTTTATTGCTTCTGGGGTTCATTTATTCCCTTCCCCATTACCTCCATGACTCTGGCAAAGAGTCAGCATCTCCCTATCATGTTGATGCTGCTTCCCATTTTCTTCAGCCTCCAAATGCCGCAGTCTCTCATTCTCTTCAACTTCCAAACACTGCAGTCTCTCTTTCTCTTCAGCCTCCAAGCACCACAGTCTCTCTGTTGATTCTAGTTCCAACCATTTGGCTTTCAGTTCAAGTCTCTAACTCTAGATGGATTTTTAAGTCCTCTGAGGAAACGGTGAACTGGCCTGTTTCTGATGGCTGCAGATCCTCATCACCAGACTGGTTATCCTCCTGGTTGATGGTCTGAGCTGTGACTACGGTTGAAATAATTTCCTCTTTAGTCAGGTTGGCATGTACCAGTCCTTTAGCTTCACGCACCTTGGCCAGTTGGTTCTTTGTCTGCTTGCCATAATCCTCTGCTGATATCTTTGCCTGTTTTTCCTGACTAAACTAAACTAAAAAATAAATAAAAACTGTTATGAAAATTAAACTCAGTATGTTTACCTTGTTGTTGCTTCAGAGTATACCCACCTTCAGTGACAACTGCCTACAGGCTACAGAAATTCAATTAATATTTATTTATTTAACATTTGTTTACTGGGAAAGTCCGACTTGGAACAAGCCAATTTTCAGCAGAGGCCCTGGAAGAAATGCTCCTGATGCATGTCTTTGCAACATAGGAGAAAACCGAAGCACCAGGAGGAAACTCACACAAATGCAGAGATGACATGCAGACTCCACACAGAAGGCACCCCAGTCAAGAATCAAAGTGAAGAACCTCTTGCTGTGAGGTAAAAATGCAAGACACTGCACCACTGTGCCATTTGACCCACTACGCCACCAATATGTGACATCTCCTCTCTGTGACAGTAATCAATTAGCCTGAATTCTCACCACTGACACTGGAGAGGGACAATCACTCAGTTAGTTAACAACAGTATTCTGCTGGGTTTTGTGAACAAATCTCAGGGTTTAGTTCCAAGGTTTCCTTACTTGTCTTTACTTTTGTTCTGATTCAGTCTCCATTTTTTGTAAAGCTGATTTAAGTTTATATTTTTTCAGTGATATTTAACAATCCTGTGCTGCTCTCAGCTTGTAGTTTTTAACACTATTCTGCTATGCTTTGTGAACATATCTCGGTGTTTAGTTCCAAGGTTTCCTTACTTGTCTTTACTTTTGTTCTGATTCAGTCTCCATTTTTTGTAAAGCTGATTTAAGTATATATTTTTTCAGTGATATTTAACAATCCTGTGCTGCTCTTAGGTTGTAGTTTTTAACGCTATTCTGCTATGCTTTGTGAACATATCTTGGGGTTTAGTTCCAAGGTTTCTTTTCCATTTTGCTCCCACCCACCTGTGCAATTGCTGTTGAGTTTTTAAAAGTTGGTGGCTTGTGAGTTGCTCACCTCTATTATAAATTTGACATTGGACACGCCTCCCAGTCCTATCACATCAGCTCATTCTACTGTGTAATGTGAGATCATTTGGGAAGGTTCACCCCCTTAGTTTCTTGACCTTGAATTATCTTCCGTTTACTCCCTTCCTACTTAACAAAAAAATTACTGCTTTTAGTGTTTTTGTACATCTTCCTACTTTATTACTTAAAAAACTTCATTCAGTTGCTTTTACTGTTTTATGTCTCTTTGTACTTTATTACTTTATCTTGCTTTTACTGCTTGTTCTTAAAGTGTTCACTTGCATTTATTCTGCTGCTTTTATTACTGCTTGTTAGTAGCCTGATTAAATTGTAATTGTTACTGTTATCATCTTAGTTTATGTTAAAGGACTTGGGATTCAGACCAGTTATTTTACATTAAGAAGGTTTGTGGTCTGCACTCTTGTGAGAGGAGAGGGTAGCCTCTGACTTTCTCAGCTGGGAATTGCTGGGTGACGGCCGTCTGTGCCTGTTGTTCTAAGTGTCTTTGTTCCAGTTTATGCACTTGGTTTCCAAACCAGTTATTTTACATTAGGATGATTTGTGGTCTAGACACTTGTGGCAGGAGAGTATAGACTACACCCTTCTAAGCTGAGAATTGCTGGTTGAAGGCTCATTGTGTCTGTTATACTGAAAGTATCTTAGTTCTGGTTTAAGCATCTGGGTTCCAAACCAGTTATTTTACATTGGAAGGGTTGCAGTCTGGACTCTTGTGGCAGGACAGTATGGCCTACACCCTTCTAAGATAGAAATTGC
Organism: Protopterus annectens; assembly: GCF_019279795.1. Lineage (NCBI taxonomy): Eukaryota > Metazoa > Chordata > Ceratodontiformes > Protopteridae > Protopterus > Protopterus annectens. Next base: position 535,762,487 of record NC_056751.1, on the reverse strand, counting down.
TGGTAAAGGCTTATTGTGTCTCTTATTCTAAGTGTCTTTATTCTGAAGTAAGCACTTGGGCTCCAAACCAGTTACTTTACATCAGGAGGATTTGTGGTCTAAACTCTTGTGGCAGGAGAGGATAGCCTACACCCTTCTGGTTGGAAATTGCTGCTTGAAGGCCTATTGTGTCTGTTACTCTGAATTGTCTTAATTCTGGATTAAGCACATGTGCACCAAAACCAGTTGTTTCACACTAGGAAGGTTTGTGGTCTAGACTCTTGTGGTGGGAGAGTGTGGCCCACACCCTTCTATGCTGGGAATTCCTGGTGAATTGCAGCAATATTTAGACTGCTTTCTGCTGCTGTGACTGTGATTTTATGCACTTAGAATTTCTAGTGCTTCTGCATTTTATAACACAGGTTAGATTCAGACTCACTGAATCTAGACTGTTTGGTAATCAACTGAGCAATAAAACCAGCTCTTCACTGAGATATTGAAATATCTAAGGCATCAGTTGTGTCTAACTAACTATAAGTGCCTGTATTGCACTTCTAATCAGTATTTGCATTTCAGTGTCTGTTTGAATTGTCTGAACTATTTTTTGTCACATTCTACTGTACACTGTACCAATTCAGCTATAGTACTGCCCAGTTCCAAGTTTGCTATTTCTGGGTCTGTTTTGAAACTTCTGAGCATCAACTTCAAGCCACCTCTGTTCGTGACGACCTTCTGCACCATTGTGTGAGGAGAGTGCTTTCTGGGTCCCATCTAATTGATCGTGATTAGAGTACAGCTCAGAGAGAGGATTCTTATTGGCTAGTTTGAGCTAAAAAAGGTACTTTTCTTGTTTTATTTAATTATTTAAGCCCCACGTTTCCATTTGTTTGCATGTAGTGCTCCATTGTGTACTGCCGTGTAGCAGTGGTTATACATGCAAACATTTTGTTTGCTAAATTTTTCCTTAGCACTTTGCTTGTGGTCCTCGGGCGGCCATGGTGGTGCAGTGGTTAGCATAGTCACCTCACAGCAAGAGGTTTTCCGGTTCAATTCTTGACTGGGGTGCCTTCTGTGCGGAGTCTGCATGTCCTCCCTGGGGTTGCATGGGTTTTCTCCGGGTGCTCCAGTTTCCTCCCACATCCCAAAGACATGCTGCAGGTGGATTGGACACTCTAAATTGGCCTTAGGTGTGAGTGTTTGTGTGTGTGTGCATGTGTGCCTTCTGTGGAAGGTTGGGCTATGCACTGGCAACTCGACACTGTAAAACTCCACTGCCAATCATGAGCGGACAGGTACCCCTAACCAGGAAAAAGCTGAAAGAAGAAGAAGAAGAAGACTTTGCTTGTGGTCCCCCAGAGGCTTCTAGTGGCCCTGCTCTACTGTCAGGTGAACATCAAGCCTAGCCTCAGTAGTACCAACACTCCTCTCACCCACTAGCCACTCCTAAGTGTGATCTCTTTCCACTCCTAAGTGTGATCTCTTTTCCTGATCATATAAATGTATATCAATATAGCAGACAATTTCCAACAGTTTCTCCAGCCAACCTGGAAGACATGCCTCCTGTTCACAGACAACCCTTTGCTCCTAGTCCACACAAACATAACATGTGAGAGACGCAACTATATTAAGAACCTTGAATCCATGCGCTCTCACATACCAGTCAGTACATACAGTATGACAATGAGCGGGTTGCCAGCATGTACTCCTCACCATCTACCCCACCCAAAACCACATCACACATACCTACATATGCAGAGATCCTCACCAGAAACATACCTAAACACCAGAGACCTCCCAAACACAAACAAGCATGGTACACATAATACTTCCTCTGCAAATCTCTTTACACATAATAGCTCATATGCATCAGTGTCTCAGCAGTCAAAGCTTTAAGGCAAAACACAAAACCAAACATATTAGTCATAGGTGATTCCATTGTGAGACGCACTGATGTCCCTCTCACCAGGCTGGATAAGGAAAAGGTCATGGTCAGACATCTGTCAGGTGCCGGGATACACCATATCACACATGCACTCAAGTCTCAACAACAGGTACTGTTATGACTCCATCATAGTCCTTGTTGGTGTGAATGATTTGAGATGTACCTCTCTGGACTATATGAAGACAGACAAGACTGAGCTCTCGGAGTATGTGTCTCAGGCAGGTATGTCCCTAGACTTAAGCAGCATTGTACATTCATCTAGAGTGATGCCTCAATACAAACAGAAAATGATTGACTTCAAGAATTGACTTAGCTTCTGGTGTCATTCTAAGGGGGATCCACTATCTGTATGCCTGGGATGACATGATCGACAGACCTCAATGCTTTGCCAGAGATGGTCTTCATCTGTCACCCCTGGGATTTCAGCTACTGGCTAAGGCTCTTGCCACCCCATAGTGCCTTTTTAGGCATTGTATCAAGGACAAAATTCCCAATGTAAAAACCCCATTTAAAAACAACCTCAAGGTTATGCTGCTAAATGCTAGGAGTCTAAACATGAATGTGCACTCACTGGAAGCTGTTCTCACCTTGGAAGACGCAGACATTTGTGCAGTCACAGAGACCTGGTTCAAGGCTGTGGCAAGCACCCCAGCCATACCGGGTTACACCTCCTTGCACACGTATAGGCCTCAAACTGAAGGTGAGAAAACTAAAAGAGGCAGTGTATCAATACTCATTAAAGATAAATACATCCCCAGATTGGTTTAACAGTATGATTCCCTGGAGACACTTCAGGTGCAATTAACTGTTAGAAGAACACATATTCAAGTCATTGCCAGTGACAGGACCCCCTCCATGAAACAGGACACCCACTCTGCTTATTTGGATCTACTTGAGTCTATCAAGATACATCCAAACACTGTTGTTTTGGGTGACTAACTACCCATCCACTGACTGGGTAAATTACTTGTGCTCAAACTCACTTGCCCAAAGGTTTCTCGACTTCATTAACTCCAATGCCCTTAACCAGCTGGTTGATACCCCCCACAAGGGGTGACAATATCCTGGATCTGGCGCTTACCAACATGGCAGACCACTGTAGCACCCCCACTGTGAGGTCCTCCCTTGTGAGATCTGACCACAAATTGGTCTAATTCGTAACTATCACACCTGAACCCCACCCCCAGCAGCAACTAAACTAAAAAACTTCTCCAAAGCAGATTATAACCTTTTATTATAGGATGGTATAAACAACTTCACTGCACCTCCTCCCTCAGATGGAACTGGCAACAATGCAGAGCTCTACAACAATGCTTTATATGAATACATGTATACCTGCATTGTCTCAGCCATACCTGATCAGACCAAAACAAGTTCCTCCAGAAACAACAAACCTGCCAGGTGGACAACTGCAATTAACAGGCTTTACGATAAGAGGAAGAAATTGCTAAGAGTAAGAGGGAGCGAACCTTCCTAAACTGGAAACAGTCCTTCCTTAGCTTAAACAAGCAAATAAGACTTCTTGTGAAGTATCCAAATCAATCTATGAGTCCAGATTAGCTTCCTCAACAATGGACAATCACAAGGCAATCTATAGTTACATACGCAACATAAAAGGAAAGGTACACACAAACACTTCAGAAATGAGGCTTTGTAACTTAAACTTAAATAAACTTATAAACAGACTGACTACCACAGTCATACATGTTAACACTCTTACTGTTCTCTTAAAATGGCACTACTGCCTGCATATGCTCAGTATTTATGCAATATAACTGTACTTTGCACACAGTAAACTCTTTGAAATAACTGCATCACAATAAGCACACAATATGCAAACACTTCGCACACTCTAAGATACTTCGAACAACTCTAGTTATGCTTTGAATGGCTTTGATCAATGCGAAATAGTAGTTCGTGCCGAAACACATTTTTGCACTAATAAAACATGCAGTCCCCTTGCCCTTTAAGCTTATTTTGCCCTTTTTATTGTACTCATTATACCTTTTTATTCTCTTATCATGCTCAGTATACTTTTCTTGTGTCTATTTGACTTTAAACATACTCTGTATGCAAACTTTGACACCCGTGCACTGGTCCAGTAATCAAAGAGCCTCAATCCTCACCACTAACACCAGTAAGGGACGTGCACATTGGGAGGATAACAAGTACACACACAGCACCCTCTCAAATATATGAATGAAACTTTCAAAATTATCCCCCTCTGTAAACTGTGGAAGAAATTTACTGACCTTTGTTGCTTCTGGGGTTTGGTTGCTCCCTTCCCCATTACATCCATGACTCTGATGAAGAGTCAGCATTGCCTTTTCATGTTGCCTCTGCCTATCCTTCTCCTCAGCTTCTATTTACATACACCTGGCTCCAACTCAAGTCTCTTTAACTCCAGACAGATTTTTAAGTCCTCTGTAGAAAGGCTGAGCTGTCCATTCTCTGAGTTTTGTACATCTCCACGGCCAGTCTGATTATCCTCCTGGTTGCTATTCTCGGCTACAGCTGTGACTAAAGCCGCAATTATGTCTACTTTACTCAGGTTTCCATGCACCAGTCTTTTAACATGGCACATCTCAGCCAACTGGCTCCTTGTCAACTTGTCATACTCCTTTGCTGACATGCTTGCCTGCTCTCCCTGACTAAATAAGCTACCAAAAGAAATAAAACAATTGTGATCTGAACTCTGAATGTTCACTGCATGGCTGATTTAGAGTACAAAAACACCTTCAGTGTTCACTGTACACAAATAATTCCAAATAATTCAAGTTAGTTCAAATAATTCCAAGTAAGTTCAAATAATTCTCCAGTCTGTATATGTCATAAAAATGTTATATAAAGTCAAAGTTATAAAAAAGTTATTATAACAAGTCATTAAAAAAAACATTGATAACATGAATATATATATATATATATATATATATATATATATATATATATATATATATATATATATATATATATATATATATATATATACATATATATATATATATATACAGTGTGTCACACAGCTCTTATATTTGAACTTACTTGAAACAATACTGTGCAATAAAGTATTGGAAAAAATGAGATTTAAGTTATGGAAGTGCTGTAACTAGTTACAGCCAATAGGTAAGGTGTTGGGTCTTTAAATAGGATGTAAAGGAACTAGTAAAATGATTCTGCTGAAGTTTCGTTAGTAAATGAAAGTGCTCAATCCTGTCTTATGTGTGGAATAAAAAGTTACACACGCAGTAAAATACAATTTCCCTTAATAGCACACAGAGATCACAGTTCGTCTGGGGCTGGTTTCTCTCCAGTTCCCTAATAAGACTCCCCACTGGCACAGCTATAGGGTTCAGATCTCAACCAATTGATCAAGCCAAAACCTCTAGCACCCGCTCTGTATAACCAGTGCTTTGTGTCCCTTCCCAATTAGCTCACACACACACACACACACTTTGAGATTTTATTTATATACAAACACACAGACACTCCTGTGGAAGGCTGGCACAGGTTCACTAGCTATGCCTTCTACTGCCTAGACTATAAGATAGTACTGACTGCCACCAACCACTACTTATCAGCTACCATAAAGTCCCTTACCAAAGGGTGTCCAATTCTACTCTGCAATGTTACTATTATCCAAATCATAGGTGTGATGAACAGCAAGGCTACTGGAGTGGCTTGTACAGTATCACCAAATACATGCAATTACTCTAAGAGCTTAAATTATCTCTACACAAAACAGTCAGAAATAAAATGTTTAAATATATTTAATAATAAAAACACAAAACAATACTCAATAACTCAACACAGTGACATTAGAGAGTTCAGAAATCACATGAAATACTTTAAAGCAACATTATAGAACAGTCTCATATACATATAGAAAACATCTACACTAATCTGGCTATATTCCTATCTCTAAGAGAAATACTAAGATCTAAGTCTTACAGAGCAAAGCAAAGTGCTGGTGAGTTGTTGTATGATTCAGAACAAAATACAAAATGCCCTCGCTTTCTCTCTGAGATGGTCCTTAAATTGATAACACATTACTGCTGAATCATTTCAGATTACATCATTCTTGTTACCTCTGTTTAAGTTCCCAGACTAACAGAACTTAAAATTTAACATTTTTTTTTGTGATCTGCAGCTGCCAGGAACTCAGAGCAATAAAAGACACTTTACATGTGAAACATAGTAATGATCTCTGTCTTAAGACAATAGAAAGAAACTCCTAGCCTAGAGATCCTGTCTCTTATCTTGAGATGCACAGTCATACAATTCTTTACTTATTAGCTTATTTACTTAGAGTTTGCTAGTTAACTCTGTATGTCCCAATTTCTACCATAAAACATACATTACATAGGCATAGAGTTTATACAAATTTCTGCTTTCTTCCAGCAGGGTGCATGGTAGTGACAATCTTGAAGTTCAGCTCATAACACAGTTTTCTTACATTTGTGAAACAAGCTTGTGGATCATATTAATATTTACAAATTATAGAATAATTTACATAATTCTACCTAGCTGGGCTGGCAGCCTCTCAGTTTATCACAAAAACCAAAGATAATTCTGAACCCTATATAAATAGCTCAGCTAGTTTTATCAAATATTGTGGTTTCAAACATTTCATTTAATTAATAATGGGATTTGTGCCTTTCATTTGCTTAATACATTTTGTGATACTCATTTAATTAATAATGCTTTCTGTGCCTTCTAAATGCATAGTTGCATTTTCTTTGCCAAATAAATCATTTATGCAGTTTTCTTTACCTTAAGTCCATTTCTGGTCCTTTTTCATTTGTCCGAGCTCTGTTTCACTCAACCTGCTTTGTCTGCCTTTACCTTCAACTCTGTACCTCATGGCTCGTAGCTCTTCTAATCCCACTTCTGACACCATGTTGCTCATCTGGTCAGGATAAAACAGATAAACATTCATGGGTTCTGTTCAAGCAGCTGTCTATATGATCAACTTGCTGTTTTGAGTGACCTTTCTTAACTCAATGAGGTTTGCTTGATTTACAAAACGTTTGAAAATGGTTCCATTTTTTACATTTGTGACATTGCTGACCAAATGCTAAGCATTTCTCTCTTTTAGACTCATGGTTGGCTCCACAATTATGACAGTTAACAATAAGATTTGTCTTGGGTTTTGCTGAGTTACCCTTATACTGCACTGAGCATGCCCTTCTTACTGAGCTAGTCTTGAAACTTGCTAGAAAGCTAAGAACTTTCCCAGGAAACCCCTCATGGGTTGCTGCTGCCATGTGCTTAAGCCTGTTTCTGCTTGCCACGTGTTGCATACTGACTACATTTGCTCTAGAGGCTGTTGAAACTATGCTCATCACTTGTAAGCATGCTTTTGTGCCTTTCTGTGAGCTCATGGATTTGACAAATCTCTATGGCTTTGCTTAACATTAAATCACTGTCACAAGGTAATATATTTCGCACTGCAGCACTATTAACACCACACACACGCCTGTCCTTTAGTAACTCATCTTTCTAGTCACCAAATCTGCATGTTTTAGCTTTATTTCTTAAGTCAGTGATATAAGCTGCAAAGGTTTCACCTGGCTTTTGGTCTCTTGTATAAAATAAGTGCCTCTCTAATGTAACATTTGTCTGGGGCTTGCACATTTCTCTAAATTTATGTTTTAAGCACTCAGGATCCTCCCTTCATTCAGCCAGTACCACAGTATGGTGGTTTCCCCCTCTCCAACATATACTTCTGGTGCATACACAAATGAACACTCTCTTTCAAAGGCTTCTGACCCAGCTAAGTTAAGCAAATGAATGTCCTCGTACATGCATCTTTGTCAGAAAAAACTGCTTGTATGAAAATATCTTATTCCTGCTCATATACTCTCCAATTCTCTGTTATATTATGATCAAACACAAGTGGACTTGGTCTGTGAAATGTCTCTGCCAAATCAACACACAATAGTGAAGGTGCTTGAAATTATGTACAAACATACATACATAAATATATATGGCAGAACTTTATGCCAGTACTTGTAATTATGCCCAATAGCACAACAAACTCTGAAATAACTGCACTTTACCAAATAAGTCTCCATAGCACAAGAATACTCTAAAATCACTGTACTTTATGAAACCACTCCTTATCAGTGTAAAAAATACTTTGAAATGATGGTACTTTGTGAAATAACGCTTTACAGTGTAAGAAACACTGTGAAATGGCAGCACTGTGCGAATAAATGCACACAGCACAAGAAACTTTTCAAAATGGCTGCACTTTGACTGCACTTTCCAATATAACTGTACTTTTGCACACAGCAAACTCCTTGAAATAATTGCATCACAATAAGCACACACTCTGCAAACACTTTGCACACTCTGAGATACTTCAAACAACTCTAGTTATGCTTTGAATGGCTTTGGTCAATGCAAAATAGTAGTTTGTGCTCAAACACATTTTTTTACTAAAAACATGCACTCGCCTTGCTCTTTAAGCTTATTTTGCCATTTTATTATACTCGTTCCACCCTTTTAATCTGTTAGCATGCTCATTACACTTTTTTTGTGCGCATTTCACTTTAAACATGCTTGTTATACAAACCAAAGGTAATTCTGAGCCCCATATGAATTGTTTTGCAAACCTTATGAAATATTGTAGTTTCAAACATTTTGTTTAATTAATAATGTGGTTTGTGCCTTTCTATTGATTAATAATACATTTTGTGATACTCGTTTGATTAATAATGTGTTTTTGTGCATTATAAATGTGCCGTTTCATTTTCTTTGCCAAATCATTTGTGCAGTTTTCTTTACCTTTAGCTTGCTTCTGTCCCTTTTTCATTTGTCTAAGGTCCATTTCACTCAACTTCTTAGTCTGCCTTCTCCTTCAACTCTGCATCTCATGGCTCTTAGAAGTAGCTCTTCTAATCCCAATTCTGACACCATGTCACTCGTCTGGTCAGGGTAAAACAAACGAACATTCATGGGTTCTGTTCAAGCAGCTTTATTTACACACAAACACATCAGAAATGAGGCTTTGTAACTTAAATGCAGATAAACTTATAAACAGACCGAATACCACACTCACACATGTTAACACTCTGGCTGTTCTCTCAAGATGGCACTGCTGTCTGCATGTGCTCACTATTTATATGCATGTGCTTACATCTGGAAATGCTTCTTAAAGGTACATATACATGCTCTGATCTATATAACCTACTGGCTGACAGGTTCTGTGAAAACTTCACTCCCCTGTCCCTGCCATATGTACCACATGACATCCCTGCCACATGTCCCCTACCTCTAAAGAGCAGGATGTAAATGCCCTCTCTAAGGCCAAAAACACAGCACCTATGGGACCAGATAACACCCCAGGCTGTGTCCTACGTGGGCTCCAACATGAATTAGCAACACCATCGGGTACTCTTTTCATAGTCTAAGCAACGGCTTCATACCAGCTGAAAAGAAAATGGCCACAGTTATTCCCTTGCACACAAATGGTGCTTCCACTGACCCCAGGAACTATAGACCTATTAGCCTAACTAGCCTTATCTGCAAGGCCATGGAACGAATCATCATGGACCTTATAAACAAAGACATAGATAATCTGTAAACACTTGCCCCTACTCAGTTTGGATTTGTCAAAGGGAGATCATGCTGGTTAAATTTGCTGGACTTCTTGACAGTCACCAAGGCCCTGGACAAGGGGAAACCTGTGCACACAGCCTACCTGGACTTAGCCAAGGCATTTGACACTATCCCCCACTCAGGCATCATTGACAAACTCACCCAGCTAGGTATCAACCCTTATATCATTAAGTGGATCACTAACTGGCTCACTGATAGAACTCATATAGTCAAAGTAGGGGAATCCACCTCTAACAGAAGACCTGTAACCAGTGGCGTTCCACTGGGATCAGTCCTGGGACCTCTACTGTTTGGAATCTATTTCTCTGAAGTACAAGCAAAAACTAACGGACTGTGGCTGACAAAGTTTGCTGATGACTACAAACTGGGAAAGGTCACAGAATCTCAAAATGATGTCAACATTCTACAAGAGGGTTTTACACAAACAAATGAGTAGTTCCAAAGCCATGGCCTTAAACTTAATGCAAAAAAAATTTATTATCATTCCTTTTGGTAAAAGAGATGCTCCTGATAACCACCACATCAATAGTAACACCTTAAGTATGCACTCAGTGGTGAGAGACCTGGGCACACAGATTGAAAGCAACCTTAACTTTGACCACCATGTCTCCACAGGGGGCAAGAAAGGCATTATATGTTGCTCATCTCATAAGTAAGAGCACTACCTCCAGAAAAAAAGAAGTTATAACCTCCCTGTACTTGTCTTTCATCAGGCCAATAACCGAGTACAACACCCCTTTTGGTATGTACCTTTCCAAGCACCTGCAAGAATTGCATAAAAGACAAAGGTTCCTCACAAGGAAAATTCAAGGTCTTCAGCATCTGTCCTATGGGGATCGTCTGAAATCACTGTCACTTTATTCTGTTTCATACAGACTACTCAGAGGTGATTTCGGCCTTGCACACAAGGCAATCTCTGACCCTGCTTTACTGGAAATGCTGCATATCCGTAAGTCAAATGGTACACGGGTTACTTGCTCTGAAGACCTTAACCTGGTATGTGACATTAACAAAATCTGCTCGAGGGACAGATTTGTCTCCTAGAGGTTACCACATCTTTGGAACAGACTCCCACTTCATGTCAGAGTACCTCTTTGGCCCTCTTCAAATGCAATCTGGATGGTTAGATGGGTGACTGTAAATTCACCTTGGGGGTTCCACCTGTGTCGCTTTTGGATTAGGGCAATAGGTGCTGATCATGGAAATACAGGTAAGAACATGGCTAGGTTTGTGAGGGCCCTAGGGCGATTAGCCCAGTAACTTCCTATGTTCCTATAATCCTATAACAAAAATGGATTTCTAGATGCAGCTCTCTGCATCAAACACAATTTCCCTTAACAGCACACAGGGAAGACACGCAGTTTGGGGGGTGTTATTCCCTTTCTCTCCAGATCCCCAGTAAGACTACCCACTGGCACAGCTACATAGCTGAGTCCTCAGCTGAGTGTCCAAGCTAAGTCCTCTACCACTCTTGCTGTGAAGCCAGTGCTTTGTGTCCCAGTTCCAAGCAGATGACACACACACACACTCTTTGAGATTGGATTTACACATACACACACACACACACACACACACACACACACACACACACATCTGGGAAAGGCTGGCACAGATTTATTAGCTATGCCCCCTTCTGCCCAGACTATAAGACAGTCGCTGTCACCAGACACTCTAAAGGATCTTACAAGGGTACCCAATTATACTGAGTGAAATTAATGTTAATACAAATGATGGTGTTTGGCCAATGCAGTAAGGCTTTCAAGAGTAGTCACAGTGTCACCAAATAGATACAAGTCTAGTCACAGTGTCACCAAATAGATACAAGTCCTCTCAAAGTTTAAGATATTATCTAAAGGACTAGCCACAATGAAAAGTTTAAATGTATTTAATAATAAATAATGAAAGAACATGAAAATACTAAATATCTATTTGTAATAAACACCACAGTTTCATATCACAGTAAATATTAAAATAACACAGATGAACAGATTCACACAGATATAGAAAAATGGTACTTAACTAATCTCACAATATTCTCCTGACTGATCTAAAGAATTACTACTCCCCAGTTCATTTACTAAAGCAAGGCAAGATGAAGTAGGTAAGGGGTGGTTCTTTATCAGATTCCAGAAACAGACTGCGATGAGACATTTCGCCCATCTGGCATTAAAATATCAATTTTGTCCTAGATTACAGAATGATATTACATACATCTGGTCATCTGACTTCTGGTTTCCACGCTACCCCCCATTGCTAGAAGCTGCCAGGATTTAGCACATATGTGTTACAATAAATATCTCAAGCTTTGCTAAAGTTTATTGCAGCATTTGGAAGCTGTAAAACAATTTTAACACTTCTGCTCTTCCTATGGAGATTAACAAACCATGCTTCTTATAGACATTGCGTCTCTGGCTGCAATCAGAACTGTAAGATACAATCTTTATGGCCTTAAGTAATTTAATTTCTTACTATTTTTCAGAATCAGCTGGACTGAGATTAACTTCTTCTCTTCCAGTATCCTATTTACAACAATAGTCTGCTATAACTGTATATTTATTTTCTGTCCAGCAGGACACACTGTTGATGGATTTTTAACACAAGCAACTTTACAAATACATGTTCATTACAAGCAAATATACAAATCAGTTTGATATACAAATGCCATATAATTCTTTACAAAATTCTACGTAGCTATGCTGACATACGTTACACATCCACTGCACTACTTCTGGCATAGCTGGCAATACCTCACATCACCACAGGTGTGATCAGGTCTTCAGTCTATTACTGACATTTAGAAATGGATGCTGCCATTGCATTTGTAGTCTGAACTGAAGTGCTTTAGTGCTCAGTGTATGGCATAAACTGTAGCAGCTGCTTGCTTCAGTTTAAAATTAACAAGCACCTTTTTTTCCTGCTCAGGAATACAGATTGCAATGAATGGAACTACCTTGCTCCTTATTCTAGGAGTACCAGCGTTTTTTTATCCTCATTTTTAAGTTGTAGGCATCAGATCAGAGCACAGCACCAGGTGCCAGAATAACTAACTACACCTCTGATATAATGCACTGCTGATAACATACTAAAGTTGTGCATATTTACAGCACAGTACATAGTTTAAGCCAAAGATTTCATATTGCATTTTACTTCATTAACTTTAGCTAAATCATGGTCTCTGCTCCAGTGTCTTGCAAAATATCATTAGTTATCTTCATTTTAGGAAAAGCAAAGTAATAGCTGAACCCTCCTGATTAGTTCCATATGCAGTAAAGGCTATGGTCCCAAAATGTCTACAGCCTCTGGGACCTCCTCAATTTGCTGTATTCACAAATGCATTTACTTACTTTCTTTTGAACATTAAAATACTCCTGTCTCTAAATGATCTGGCAAGTCTTTTGGCTGACAACTCTGCAAATGTAATTGTACATGCATTCCTTTAATATTAGACAGACGTTTATAAATCATTCTATAAACATGCCCTTTCAAACTGGCCAAATCAAACCCCAAAAGTGAAAAGTGAAACACTTCAAGTACCAAGATATATGAAATAAGCCCTCACACTCATTTACTGACCATGCACACATTAAGCTGCTAGTAACTTTCAAGGCCTGTTTACAGCCTGTTATGGAGGTTGCAAACTTTGAAAATCTGCTCAGAAAAGAAGCCTGCATTGCTCTGTATAAGGGATGATCATTCTAGTTCTGCTCTGTTTACTCTCGCTTATCACAGCAGCCTCACCCTCCAATTCTTTCACCTTAATGGTGTCACTAAATAAGATGAGTAAGCTTTATGCTGAGCTCAGTGAGAAGGAGATACCCTTGTCATTGTCAAGAAAAGGCATAATTGGCTTCCAATTAGCCCCAAACCAAAGTTTTTCATGTGTACATTAATATACATGCTATTTCAAGAATGATATAAAGAACATCTTACTAATTCATTTAGTTAGGGTAGGGTAGTATGGAAGCCATAAAGATGGTAGCACAGTCTGTCTGCTCCACCCTGGAAGATTGTTTTGTCACTTAGAAGGTCAGGTTGCAGGTATATGCATCTTTAAAAGGTAGCTACTGTCAGCTTTTAACCTGTAGGAACATTTGTTATTTTGTTCAGGAATGCTACGATCCCATTATACGTAGAAGGCAAACAAGACAAAATTCTAAGCAAGCTGGATGAGTTGGCTGGAGAGGTGGCCAGCCTTAGAATTGTGGATGCTTAACAGGGTGAGGTAGACCAGTTGAAAAGTACTATAATAGCTGCAAGAACACAAGTCAGTCAATAGAAAGGGAAGTTGCACTTTCACCACAGGAAGCTAGACAGGGGTGGGTTGGAATCAATGATGCTCAAAGAAAAAGAAAATAACTTGGAAAGCATATCCTGTAGAGGCTATACCCGATAGATCAAGCTAAGAAAAAGTGAAAATGGACATGAAGCTGTGTCACATATAGAAACCTAGCTGACTGCATTATCTGATTGACTTAAAAGCTGCAACTTCAGTGGCGATAGAGATCACAGAGTGAAAAATCTAAGTGATCTTTCCATGAGACTGAAGCCCCTGATAAAATTATTTCACAGACATGTTCCACTGCAGATGCAATTCTGCCAGGTTATGGTGTGAATGGGTATATCAAAAGAGCAGGAGAAATAGCTAGATTCCTTTACCTAGTAATGCTGAAACATGTATTGGGGAGGGTGACATGATCTGGCTGTACCACAGTGGAAAAAGAGATAAAGATAGAGGCAGAGGAGTTGTTAGGCATCCATAAATGAGGCCCTGTAAAAAAAACGTTGATTGAACTGAAGGTAACAAGAAATAGCAGCAGTCCAGTGTATTGAACTTACCAGAGCAAAGGATTAAAGCATTTAATTTAAAGCCATTTGATGGGCTGATATCGTTAAGTATCAGTGGAATGGCCAAAGCCTTTAGTTTCCAAAGAGGATGAGCATTAAAAGGATCAATAACTCCTTAAGAAAACAGTTGTTTGGAGGATGGCTGGCCCATTGCAGAGAGGGAAAATGCAGCAAATGACTGAAAGCAAGAAGCCCTAGAACGGCTCACAGGACAGAGAAGAAAGACTCTAAGATGGTAACAGCGGCCCCCAGAATGCAAAGCAAAAAGAAACAGCTACATCACCTGCCTTGTATTAAGATAAATTCAGAAGGGAAAGAAAAAGCAGGAGAAAAGGCATAATTCCAGAGTTGAACATAGGAAGAGTGTCTGTGATTATTTTATCCATAAATGTGCTGCCATGAATGACTGGTTCATCTCTTTATTGACTGCATAATTGATATGATTTCTGGACAGTTGCTAACAGACATGTTTCTCATCCAGTTCAAATGGGATGATGCAGGCTGATGAGAGGATCATCAAGTATATTGGAGTGAACGCATCAGCAGCAAAAAGGGGTGCAAGAGTCTTTTAATCACCTGTCAGATAACAGACGGCTGCTGATGGAAGCAGATGAAGGCAGAGTTGATATTCAAAACAACAAAAGGATACCTGCTTCAGGTGAACTGGCAGAGGCCAATACTGTACAGACTGAAATATGTTTTCTACTAGAGTGGCTATGTTTAAAGGGATGAAAGTAGTACTTCTAAAATTGTAATTTACATCAGAATTTTTAATGTGTAAATATAAGCTCCAAGGTTAAAATATTTTGGTGTAAAATAGCTTGGACTGTATTTTCTCATATCAGACAGGAGAGTGAGAGGGATTAGTCAAACATACAAATGGTTTAATAATCTTGACACAGTTAAGCAAAATGTGCACGTTAATGATTTCCACAAAAATTGTATAACTTAGATATTTATAAATGTTTTGTACATGTCAGACAGCAAGTATCGGTGGTGAAACTGGGTACCTTACTGTTGTGGACAATTTGTTCATCTATAGGCCATATAGCTTTCACTGTAGTAATGCTGATATGAAAATATTGCTAATATTTATACCTGCTATACAAAAGATTTATATCTGAGCAAGTCTTCACATTAACAACCAACTTCTAATGTCATTTTTTTAACACCCACTGCTTGAACATATCACAAGCAACACAAGACCATCAGACTCCATTTTTGCATTACTAATGTACATACAGAAATATCTGTCATAAATTTTATGAAGACATTCTGACTCAAGCCCTGTACATCCCACAATGACCATTTCGCAATGCATGCTTAGAAAGTAATGTTAGCTTATAGATGCCGCAATGAATCATAGTTTTAGGCATGCATGTATACCAGAACTTCAGAGGTTAGACTTTGAACATACTGATGAATATACTCATCTTAGGAATATAAGGAAGTTCCATACTAAAATGAGTATACCCCTATGCGGCACACAAGCCCTCTGTTTTCCAAATGATTATACTCTTTCAGGAAGTAGTGACTTAAGATGCTTCAACCAACAGTGAAGCTTGTGAGGGAGACTGCCCCCATATAGTCATAAACCCAGGGGACTGTGTCCTGCCTCTGTTGACCCAGGCACCAACAGAACTCAATAACAGCAGCTGAAATGTGAGCAGGGGAAGGGTCAACAAAGTGTGTTAATCATAAAAAAAAAACAATAATAGCAGATTCCACATCCAAGGTCACAGCACAGTGGAACTGAAATACTATGTAAAAATCTAAGCTGGTCTAGACAGTAATTGCTAAAATAACAGGGTAGGGACAAACAGAATAAAATGTATCTGGACTGGGTCTACAGAACCCGTTTTCAGCAGAGGCCCGGGGAGAAAAGCTCTGCATGCAGTACAATACAAATACAGTATAATCCAATACAATAGAGATTACATTAGAAATACTATACAACAATAAGTTAAAAGAACAAACTGCTACAAGATGCTGTAATATATTACTACAAATCTAAACAATTCTATACAGATAAAACATTACAGACAATAATAGTCACTCTCATCATACATGATGTAGATAGTGTCCCAAAAAAAAAATAAATAAAAAAATAATAAAATAATGGAAAAAATATAGTAAAGGCTAAAATAGAACAATTACAGAAATGGGAAACTTTGAAAAAAAAAGGAAAAAACTTGAGAACCTGATAAAACAAAATCATGAACATGAAAACCAGTACAGAAAATATTAGGCAACAGAGCTCAGAATGAGCTCAGACAGAAAACTCGTGCACTGATCTAAAACGATTATCTATAAACAAGTTTCAAAAAGGTTCAGATATGCATGAATAATACCTTTAGTCAGATGGGAAGGAATGAAAGAGCAAGCAAATACAATGAAAACAAGCATAGACTCGCTTTACAGCTCAAAATAGAAACATGCTAAGCTACCACAAAATTAATACAAAACACAGACAATAATCAAAGCTGAAACAAGCTGGTTGAAAGGCAAAAGACAAAGAGGCTCTAGAAAAATAAGAACTTGTAATCTCCAAGTAACACTAGGTTCAAAGCTTAAAGAGAAAGCCACATAAACGAAGAACAGAAAAATAGAAAATAATCCACACTGACAAGAAAGTGAAATAAAAACAATTTACAAGCATGGTACACAAGAAGAGCAAACTGACTTCAGTAAAACTAATCTGCTCAAGTTAAGAATATTAAGTATAAACTACAAAAGAAAGAGGTGTCAAAATTAGTAATATAATAATCCACAGGCTTAGTCCAATACAGTGTATAGACATCGGAAAAATTAAACCAAAAAATCAGCAAGAAAAAATTAAAAAGTAATTAAATCTCACAAGAAGTTGGCATTCTAATTAATTCTGAGTAAAATCTGAATCTAATGTGGAAATGGTATTAATACAAGCCAAAAATGAATATTCTGGAAAAAAAAAAACGTATAAAATATGAAGAAAAAAAATGAACTGCTGAATTGTATTAAAAGTGAAAATGTACTGAACAGTAACCCTACATGTATTGTTTTGTTCCCTTGATTTTGTGCGTGCATCCTAAGCATAAAACAGACATCTTACAATATTTTCTGAGCAAGATTGTAAGAAGGTTTAAGCTAGCACTGTAATGCATGTTCTGATGCAGATCAGATACTTCTGCATGTTTTGAATATTTTTCTTTTTTTGTGCTGTCTTCAAACCTGTAACTTCCACTACTTCTGTAAACTTGATATCTGTGTTGCCTTTAGCTTGCACTACTCCTATAATCTGACATCTCAACTCCCTAGAATATATGCATGAAAGATCTTGATAAAGCTATGGGAGCAGTGTGGGTGGATCTTGTTTCTTATGAACTAAGCAAAAGCAAGTGAACCATGGTACTGCTGATTCATCATTATCCTCTCAAGCCAGCCTGTGAAGGTGCAGTCATGCTTTAAGACAATATAAGTCCTCCCCTACAGTGTAGCATTGTACCAATACAAATGATTTTGTTAAATTTCACAGACATCATGCATTTGAATACTATTTAATACTATAACTATAAATAGAAGCGCCAC
This sequence comes from Protopterus annectens, assembly GCF_019279795.1. NCBI lineage: Eukaryota > Metazoa > Chordata > Ceratodontiformes > Protopteridae > Protopterus > Protopterus annectens. The sequence goes on along the minus strand of NC_056751.1, from coordinate 535,744,531 downwards.
ATTTGTAATGTGTGATTTTTTTTTTTTGCACAATATCATAGCATGTGGTAAATATAGCTAGAAACAATACCTTTAAATACATTAAGTTGTCACTGTTGTGTTAAAAAGAAACTAAAAACCTGACTATATTAGTGAACTAAAAACTGAACTGTCACTAAGCATGTACGTCAAGCTTTTACAGTACCCTTCAGTGAAGGATAGTTTTTCAGTATGTGTGTGCACTCCCACACTCATTTACAGCAAAGACAAGTACAGTTACATGCAATACAAAAATATAATTATTTTCAGATGTCGTTTTTACAATACAGCCATGGTATTCACTCAGCCATCAGTTTTGAGGACACCGTCACTGCACATAGTCAGCAGGCAATCAATCTTGTTTTTGCTAATCATCCACAACTGTATATGGGGCAACATTTTGACACACTTCGGTAATACATATTTGTGCCAGTTAGTGCTTCCTGTACCCAAGGTACAGAGTTGTGATTCCTTCCACCTTCATTTGATTGTGTGACTCTGAGTAAGTCACTTAGCAAGACAGTGCTCCCAGGTCGAAAATGGAAAGGGATACTAGTGGTTAGTGAGCTTTAACAGTTAATATATATCATGCCTTGTATGCAGTTTGTACTTACAGCTACAGGCTTTTGTAGCAATTATTGTAGCACACCTAAGTGTCATCACCACTAGTCGTTCTTCACGGAAATAGCTCCAGTACGTAGTAGTTATGACCATCCCTCCTGGCATGTCTAAAGTTCAGTTTCCTGTGCTTTCTCCTATTAACCTGGTGCACTTGGGCATCCTGAGGCAATGTAGCAACTGCATCATGTACACCGACAATCCTCTCCTCTTAGCTCCCAACACTCAGACTTGTGAGAGATACCCTTATATCACTAAACTGGAAGCCATGCACTCTCCAGCCAAAACCGGACTAGGTGGTCAAGAGGAGAAGGTCAAGACCTGCACCACACCATATGGAACACATAGCCCTCCAGAACACCCACTATCACAGCTCTCACATAAAAACACAAACCACACACCCACCTTCGTGGAAGCTCTAAAAAGAAATGTACCCAAACAGCAGAGACCTCCAAGGCAGAAACGCACTTGACTACCACAACCACAGCACAAACCAAAGGACACATAGCTCACCTCCACAGTGTGCCCCTCAACCTAAGCCCCTAGGGCTAAACACCTTGCCCAATACACTAATCATAGGTGACTCAATAGTGAGCCACACAGATGTCCCACTTACTAAGTTGAATGAGGAAAAGGTAACAGTCAGCTGTCTATCAGGTGCCAGAATCCGACACATAACACACGCACTCAGGTCACTCCACAACAAGTACAAGTATGACTCTATCATTGTCCATGTGGGTATGAATGATCAGAAATGCACCTCCCTGGACTACAAGAAAAGAGACATGGTGGAGCTCTCGGATTATGTGGCCCAGGCAGGTATGACACTAGCCCTGAGCAGTATCCTACCATCACCCAGAATGATACCACAGTACAAACAAAAAATGATTGACTTCAACAACTGGCTTAGTTTTTGTTGTCATTCTAAGGGGGTCCAGTATGTGTCTGCTTGGGATGACATGATTGACAGATCTTGATGCTTTGCCAGAGATGGCCTGCATCTGTCACCCCTGGGTTTCCGGGTACTGGCTAAAGCTCTTGCCACCCTTATAGTGCCTTTATTAGGCAGTGTTCCAAAGACCAAATTACCACCGTAACAGCTATAAATAAATGCAATCTGAGAGTCATGCTCAATGCTAGAAGTCTAAATCTCATGATGCACTCGCTCGAAGCACTCCTCAAAATGGAGAGCATTGACATTTGTGCTGTAACAGAGACCTGGTTTAAAGTGGCAGAAAGCACTCCTACACTATGAGGCTATAACTCATTCCACACCTTTCGGCCCCAAAACATGAACCGAAGCTCGAAAGCCAGTGGTGTCTCCATATTCATAAAGGATAAGCACACCTCCAGACTACTAACCCAGCATAACACATCTGAGATACTTCAGGTACAACTAACATTGGGTAAGATGGCGATCCAGGACATAGCCTACTATAGGTCCCTAACCATGTCCCTAGACTCTCACTCCATGTTCCTAAGCACCCTGGAATCTATCAAGGTCCAACCCAACACTCTCTTACTAGGAGACTTCAACTACCCCTACATTAACTGGGAAAACTACTCAAGCACCAATACACTGGCCCAACACTTCCTGGAATTCATCAATTCCAATGCCCTGGACCAGTTCATTTTGATCCCCCACTAGAGGAAGCAACATCCTTGGCCTGGTTATTACTAACATGGGTGACCAGTGCTCTATACCAATAGTCAATCCCTCCCTGGTCAGATCTAACCATAAACTAATCACCATGGAAATCCACATCTCATCACCCCCCCCCCCCCCCGCAAAGGTAACCACCTTGAAAAACTTCTCCAAAGCAGACTTTGGACTCCTAAAAACAGGTGGCTAACTTCATGGCACCGATGTCAATGGAAAATAGCTGCATGACTGCCAAATCATACACCAATGCACTGTGCAAACATGCACACAAATGCAAGGAACTAGCCATATCCAACAGAACCAATACGCTCTCCTCCAAAAACAAGAAGCCAATCTGGTGGTCCCCTGCCATTAATAAACTCTACAACAGAAGGAAGAAACTTGCAGAAAAAACTGAAGTACCACGAATGGAAAAACTTACTTATTAGCCTCAACAAAAAGTTGAGATCCTCATCAAATCCCCTAAAGCCAGCTATGAAGGCAGAATTGCGGCACACACTAAAAACAATCACAAAGCCTTCTAAGCTATATCAAGAATCTCCACAGCAATACCCAGATTTGCTCTGGGATACTGCACAATGGTACCTCCTATACCCAGTCAACAGATATTGCCAACATACTGGCCGACAGATTCAGTGCCAACTTTACCCCTCTCTCCAACCCTAAAGGACTAATCACAATACTGGAAGAATGCCAGGCACCCAGCATTACTGCAGCACAGGTTAAAGCTGCATTATCCAAGGCCAAGAATACAGCTTCCATGGGACCCAATAATATCTCTGGCTGTGTTCTACATGAACTACAAAGTGAACTGGCGCCACATCTGTGTGCCCTGTTCAGTCACAGAGGCTCACCTTAGGCTTTGTCCCTACGAAATGGAGCACTGCTACAGTCATCCCTCTCCATAATGGGGGAGCGACTACAGACCCTGGGAATTATCGCACTATTAGTCTGACGAGTCTGAAATGTAAAGCTATGGAGCACATCATCATGGACCTAATTAACAAAGATACACGAAATCAGACCCCATGCAATTTGGCTTTGTGAATGGGAGATCATGCCTGCTCAACCTAGCTGACTTATTTGAGTCAGTCACCAGGGCTGTGGATGAAGGTAAGGCAGTGCATACAGCCTACCTCGATCTGGCCAAGGCCTTTGACACCATTCCTCACTTGGGAATTATTGATAAACTCACCAAACTAGGCAATGACCCCTACATCAATAGGTGGGTTGCAAATTGGCTCACAGATAGAACACACAGTATGAAAGTAGCAGATTCCAAGTCAAAATGCCAACCAGTCATTAGTGGAGTCCCACAGGGATTGGTCCTGGGTCCTCTCCTGTTCGGCATCTACTTCTTCTCAGAAGTCCATGACAACACAAAGGGACTCTGGCTTACCAAGTTCGCAAATGACTGCAAGCTGGGAACCATTATTAACTCCCCAACTGATGCAGACATCCTACAGAAAGGCCTCATTGAGACCAATAACTGGTGGCAAAACCATGGCCTTAAGCTTAATGCCAGAAAATGCGTCATCATCCCCTTTGGTAAAAACTCAGTTCCCACTAATTACCACATTTATGGGAGCCCACTGAACACTGAAGGCATTATAAGAGATCTGGGGATGCAGGTTGACAGCAACCTCTCCTTTGACCACCACATTGCCACTGTGATCAGGAAGTCCTATGTGGCACATCTCATTACCAAGGGTTTTGCATCCAGGAAGAAAGAGGTCATCGTCTCTCTCTACACTTCCCTCATTTGACCAATCATTGAGTATAATGCCCCATTTGGCATGTACCACACTAGACACCTGCAACAGCTGGAGAGGCCACAGAAGTACCTCATGAAGAGGATCATAGGCATTAAACACATGGCCTACACGGACAGACTCAAAAGACTCCAGGTATTCTGTCTCATATCGCCTACTTAGATGTGATCTCTGCTTGACTTACAAAGACATGCCTGACCCAGCTCTGTTAGAAATGCTACATCTAAAGAAATCCCAATCCCTCCACACCACATGCTTCAGAGACCTCAACCTCATTACCACAGTCAACGGAACATGCTGGAGGGACAGGCTCCTCACCCAGAGACTGCCCATGCTCTGGAATAGACGTCCCATACATGTCAAGCAGAGCACCTCGCTGACCCTCTTCAAGAGAAATCTTGATAAGTGGATGGGTAACAAACTTCACCCTGGGGATCACGCCAGTGGCTCTACTTGACAGAGGCACTGGAAACTAACTTTGGGCGGCATGATGCCAGGGTACTTCTATGGGCTAGGCTACTAAAGGCTCCAGGGCCATTAGCCTAGTACACACCTATGAACCAACTGAATTATGATTCATCAGTACAGCTACATGTTTATGAGCATTAAGTCAGGGTCCACTACTGCTGAATGAATGGCATGGGGTGCAGAAGCACTATACACCATGCGTGACAGTAGCACCATGACTGCCCTCTTATTTAACACATGATATGTGAGGACCCAAGGTGCCAACAATGCACAGCAGAGTGGAACTTTGTTCCCAGAATGTGAACAACTGGCACTGCAAACATTTATCCAGCAGAAGTATCCTGGTGACTTGGCATTAATGTGTAAAGACACTCAGGCAATTTGAAATGTATGTTGTTCTCCCACATAAATGAAAAAGGCATTAACACTCAGTAGCACAAGCAGTGGCCATAATAAAGTAATTTTCCAAACCTTGGCATTTAGTATTGAACTTAAAGCAAGCAAAGTACCAAAGCAACATAAAGGTAGAGAATTCTATACATTCTCATTAGTTATCTGCTCAGTTCAGATGTACCCCAGTAGTACTAAAAGGGCAGTAAGATATACATAAGCTGAGTAACAAAGCAAACATTGCCACTGACAGACATGCAGTGAATGGTAATGCTGTCATCGCTCTAAGAGAAATAGAATACTCACTGCAATGATGTACTCTATGTGATTGGTTACTCTGCTGTGATTGACAGAATTGGCTTTGAATGCTGTCAGAACATAAAGTACACGCCACACTAAAACAACAATATCCTTTTGGATGTTCTTTCAAGAAGGATGCCACTGACATGTATATTTAGTGTGCATGGCACACACAAACCACCACAATTTAGATGAAGTCAAAGTGGAAACTCAGGTAACTCATATCTATAAGCAGTCACCTACTGATAATGCCAAAGTGTTACAAGGGCTCAGTATTCCAGCTTTGAAGTGGTTGTACAAGAAGACATGAACTTAAATGTGTGTAGCCTGTTATCTGGCCTTTTATAAGCACTCTAATCCCGTTGTGTGAAACACTTGAGGTTTACCCTGCTCAAGGCACTTATCCATTAGTATCTGGACAGAATAGACCTGAAGCTGGTCCTTACACTGTTATGTCGGATACAATGTAAGGATTTTCTAGTTAACAACATTCCCCAGAATAAAAAAGCTGCAAAACCAGTGTTGTTGATACCCTCAATGGTACATTTAAGGTACAATAATCCTTGGTTAGTATTGTGACCCAGATCCAAGTCTACCTCATTATGAGGAAAATTCCTCATTTTGAGTCTGAAAAAGTCCATGTTCCTCACAGCTCCACATTGAAAGGGTCTGTTACACATTCAGTGTCAAGATTTTTTAACTGATACCCATTGTAAATAATCCTGAATCATATCAGTTAATCAAAATAACTTTTTATAAGTATAAAATAATACATTTTGATCATCCTCTGAGCTTCCTAATTCAAGGTGTTAGCAAACAGTTAATAACTGTTCCACATTTTGCCCATTTGGTCTCCATTATAAGAGGTGGTATTCCACATTCTGTAGTTGGAATTGTGAGAGTTGTGTGCTTCAGGCCCAGCAACTAGTAATCATTAATGGACGTCAAACCATGGAAAATGAGGAAGTGGTAGAACTTAATAAAAACAGCAGAGGACTACAGAGAGACAACAATTAGGTTTTCCTCCATTGGACAATAATAAAAATATGACAGCTTGGGGGAATATAAATTCATTTTTATAGCTATACAAAATGAACAAATAGTGAACACTTCTCTTCAAGCAAACTGTCTAGTAGTATTATAGCACTATTACTAGGCATTTCTGAATAAACAAATCACTCTCTATACCCAGATATAGATGGCATTGATTACTGGGGATTGGCTGCATAGACTCTAAGGAACATGTTTCCAATCATACTTTACAAGCAGTAAATGCCATATTTGTCAAATATGACTTAGTCGTTACAAGGTGTGGGACAATCGACTTGGAAAAAACACTAAAGAAGCCCTGCTGAAAAATGATAGCAAAATTCTTGAATTTGACCACAATCATTTTTCAGTAATTTTTTTGTGATATTCCTACAACTTCAGGTTTCCAGAATACCAAATCTAGGGATGGGTTTAGCAATCATTGGGACCTATTTGGACCACAGTGGCGCAGCCCATAAACTGTCCACTCCACCTACCACTCAAACTTTCTTCCATCTTCTGGCTTCCTGGACTTGAGATTATTTCAAATTAGGTATCAAGAATATATGCTATTACTGTACATTAAAACAAAATAATATCTTTATTAATCATTTTATATTTGTTAAAAAAACATGTTAAGATGAAAGCAGACTGTCCACATATCTTGGCAAGTTACCTACTCTGTACACACCACCGTCTTTGGAGGTGCTACAGACAATACTAGGCAAACCATGCTACCAAGCTTAACTGAAACGCGAAACCTGACAAGATCTTCTGACATATCAAAGACCCTAACTCTCACATCTTTGCCCGATGTACTGAGATGCCAGAAAGTCTGGAGAACTGAGTGAGTTTGATGGGCTTCATGGTTACAGGGGGGGATTAGGGACACAAAGAACATGGAAATTCTGCAATTCAGTTATGTATTCTCATACAGTATTACCCCTTTCATCCTTCATGGGTCTCTATTCACCTCTTACACCTGCTCTGGACTGTTGTAAGTCCCCTACCAAGTTAATCTCAGTCTGTGTATTTCCACAAAACCACAAAACTATTTAACTTTCTCAAAATGACTAATAATAATAATCATCATAATAACAATAATAGTAATAATAACAATAATGAACTTCGGTCTTTCCTTAGAAACAGCATTGTTCAAATCATACACATCCACACACAACTTTTTCTTAAAGTTTATTTACATTTGCCTAATTATTGGCAAAACTAGGTAAGTGATGTAATGTTTACAGATCACTTCCATTCATCGCTCAGGACACAAGGGTAACAATAAAGATTACATGCACAGAAACTTTATAGCAGCTACTAAACAGCATGTTTTACCACATGGGAAGAAATCAGAATGCCTCATGGAAACCCACATGGATGTAAGGGAGAACATACAAAATTCTCACTATTTGTTCAGCTTTCTGCAATACACTTCCCCCTAAAATTCCTTTTCAATCTAGGCCAGCAATTTTTTTTGTCTTTAATTTTCTATTTGACTGCCCCCTCCCATGATTTGCATACAACTCGAATTACAGTGTCTTTGCTGTACCTTTATGAGTCACACTGTTTCCGTTACTGGTTTCCTCCTTTAGCCAAATGGAATCATTTTTCTTTCAACCTCTGCCTCATTCTATTCAACTAACACACCTTGTGTTTCACTTCTCTTGGATTAATGTGCTCCCATCTGTAAGTACAGCAAGTGTCTTTCTACCATACTGTTGAAATATTATGTCATACATCTTGGTGATAAGAAGTTACCTTACATCACAGTGTCTATTAACTTCTTATTAGTGTTTACTAGTGTTTATTTTCATACTGCCTCAGGCTGACTATAACAGTTATTTTTTTTTAAATTATATTCATTAATAACCATCTGTATACCCACATTAACAAGAAAAGCAAAATAAAGCAAAGTAACAGAAAACCTTTTGAGCACTCAACAGCAGCAAAGAACAGTTGTGTACATTTACCATAAGTGTATTCACTGTTGCAGCCATCACACTTGGTTTATCTGCCTGCAGGTAACCCTCAGTTGGCCCAAATACCAGAGTCTTAGGATTTCTGTGTCAGTTGCTGTCGCTTTTTCCAGGTCGTCAGGGATATAAAAACAGGCAGCCAACGCCATTACATCAGTTTTTCTTGCCCCAGATGTCAGGCGCCCCCAAATAGGATGCTAGTATATGGTGGGGAACACCACCTGTAAAAAGTAAATACCAAAGCCATTAGGAATGGCCATAGAGAGGAGAGGTAGAAAGACAGAGAAAGCCAGGGGGCTGGAGGGAGGGAATCAGGACTGCAACAGTGAATACACTCAAACATCTACATTTATGGTAAGTGTACACAACCGTACTGTGTTCTTCGTGTTGCACTATTGCAGTCATCACACTTGGGTTGATTCCCAAAGCTGAGGAAGGGTGAAGGCAGTCAAGAAGTGTTAGGGATGGCTAGCGGGCCTTGCAAGACTGATGTAGCAATTCCAGCTCTGGATTTAGAAAAGATTGGCAAGTAGTAATGCTTGGTGAAGGTGTGAACAGAACTCCAGGTTGTAGCTTCCAGAATGTCCATGGTAGGGACTCCCCTGAGAAATGCTGTAGAGGTGGAAGTAGCCCTAGTGGAATGTGGTCTGATCCCCTGTGGGGTAGGTTTTGCATGGTGCTTGTAACAGAAATGAATGCAGTGTGCTATCCATTTGGAAATAGTTTGCTTTGAAAAGGCCTTACCATCTGCCCCTGTAGCAAAGCTGACTAGCAGCTAGTCAGATTTTCTGAAAGGTTTAGTCCTGTCAAGGTAAAACCTGAGCTGTCTATGCACATCCAAAGAGTGCAGGATCCTTTCCCTTTTATTCTGAGGGTTAGGGAAGAAGGTTGGCAAATGAATGGATTGGTTTAGAGCCACACTGGACACCACCTTAGGCATAAAGGCAGGTTAGTCCTGAGGGAAACCCTGTCAGCATGGAAAATAATGAAGGGTTCAACAGCCATTACTGCCTGTAACTCAGACACCCTTTTGCTGAAGTTATGGCTAAAAGCAGGGCTGTTTTCCAAGAACAGCTGAAGCTGCAAGTTCAAAGGGGGGAAGTGTGAGCTTTTCCAGTACAAAGTTAAGGTCCCAGGCAGGGGTGTGAGCTCTCCTATGGGTCCTTAAGTTGTTAGCCCCTCTAAGGAACTGTTTGATGAGAGGGTGAGAAAATAGATGTGGCTCAGTATTATAATGAGCTGAGATGCCAGAGGCATGAATCTTAATGGAGGAGAAGGATAGGCTTCTGTGGAGTAGCTCTGCTAGGTAATCCAGAATTAGAGGTAAGGAGGGCACTGCTGCGTCCCTCTCTTGAGACTGATTCCAAGAACAATATATTTTCCACTTTTCAGCATAGGATTTCCTAGTACTAGGCCTTCTGGCTTCACGAATGACATATAGCACCTGTTTGCTGAGCGTTGCTGGTGGTGTATTCAAGGGATAAGCCAGGCTGGAAGGTTTAGGGATTGCAACTGTGGATGCAGAATATGCCCCTCTTGCTGGGACAGCAGGGTAGGAGTCTGGTGAAGGTGCCAGGGTTGCACTGTTGTCAGACTGCGCAAGAGTGGGTACCAGTGCTGGCGTGGCCAGTCTGGGGCAATAAGAATTGCCCTTGGCCAGTCTAGGGCAATAAAAATTGCCCTTGGCCTGTCCTGTTTTATCTTGAGTACCACTTTTGAGAGGAGGGGCAGAGGGGGAAGGCATAAATTGAGAGGTTTTCCCATTAAAAGTATAGGGCATCCACCTTCCAGGCCCTGCTGTGAGGGTTTCTGGGGCAGAATTTGCTCAACTGGTGGTTCTCAGGGGAGGCAAATAGGTCCATCTCCGGTGTCCCCCCACCTCTGGATCAGAAGGTTGAAGGTGTTGGACTCCCAATTTCCACTCGTGTGGGTCTAGGAAATTTCTGCTCAAGTCTTCTGCCAGTGAATTTTGTTTGCCTGGCAGGAATTGAGCTTGTAGATGCACTAGGTTGCTCAAGGCTGTGTTCCACAGGGCCATGGCTAACCTGCACAGTGGGTAAGAATGGGTTCCCCCCTGCTTGTTTATGTCCCACATAACTGTGGTGTTGTCTGTTTTTATAAGCAGTTATCCTGGAAGGATTAGGTATTTGAAGGCTGTCAGAGCATTCTGTACAGCTAGCATCTCTTTTTGATTGATGTGCAGGAGAATCTGGGCTGGGCTCCAGTGGCCCTGAATGCATTGCATGGTCTGATGCGTCTGTTGTCAGGGTTTGGGTGGCGAGGGGTTGAGTGAAAAGCAGTCCCTTGTTGTGGTTGCATGCTTCTGCCCATCAATGGAATTCCACCCTTAGACAAGGTATGATTGTAATAACTGTTTCCAGGTCCTGAAAATGCTGGTACCAAAGACTTTTTAGGTACCACTGAAGTTTCCTTATATGCAGTCTTGCATATGGAATTAGTAGAATACATGAGGCCATGAACCCTAGGGCTTGCAGTATTTGTCTTGCAGATAACTGGGTTCTGGTGGCCATTTGTTTGAAGTAGTTTGTCAGATAGACCTGTTTTTCTGAAGTGAGAAATGCCATCTGGGAAGTTGTATCCAAGCTTGCTCCCAGGAATACAATCTTTTGAATGGGCACCAGTTGTGATTTCTTTTCATTGAAGGTGTACCCCAATGAAGTGAGAAGGCTTTTTACAAATGCGAGGTGCTGAAGTAGCAATTCCTGACTGTCCGCCTGAATCAGGCAGTCGTCCAAATATGGGAAAATTTGGATATTTCTCTGCCTGCAGTATTCAATAGCTGGAGCCAGGCACTTTGTGAATACTTTGGGTGCAGTAGATAAGCCAAAGGGAAGTGCAGAGAATGGACAGTGCATAGAGCCTGCCCTGAAACATAGAAATTTCCTGCATGACTCCCTTATGGGGATGTACAGATAAGCTTCTTTTAAGTCTAGAGTGACTAACCAGGCATCCTTGGGTAGCATAGGGGAGAAGCTGCTGCAGGGTAAGCATCTTGAATTTTGGGACCACTAGAAAGATGTTGAGAGTTGATAGATCCAGGATTGGGCGCCAAGAGCCATCTTTTCTGGGCACCAGGAAAAGTCTGGAGTAGAAACCCTGCCCCCTTTGCTCTACTGGAACAGGTTGAATAGCTCTGATATTGAGCAGGGAAAGTACTTGCTTTTCAGCCTCTGCCCACTGGTTTGGAAGAAGGTCTGGAAACTGGCTTGGGGTTGGCAGTGTATGGAAGTAGAATCTGTAACCCTGGGATACAATGTTTAGGACCCATCTGTCCTGAGTAATAGACATCCAGTTTTTGCATGAAGGGCAAGTTTTGTAATTGGGCAGGGCTGGGAAGGATAATTGAAAAGTCATTGTGAACTTCTCCCATAAGGGGGCAGCTTACCGCTCCCTGTTTTCGAGGTGGGGGGCACTCCATTGTTTAGATCTCTGCATACCCTGAGACTGTAGTCTGAGTGGCCTGTTTCCCCTGGGTTTGGTCTGAGAAAGCCTGGAAGGGGCTGGAAATGACAAGTTTTTAGAAGGCCAATGCTTACTGAATCTAGGTGGTTGCACTTAAGAATTCTTTAACAGTTTGCATAGATTTAGCTTTTTCTTACATCTTTTTAAGAACCTCTTCAGCTTTGGTGCCAAATAAACAGTCCTTATTCAAAGGAACGTCTAGTAATTTGGATTTGACATGATCTGGCAAGGTTTGTTCCTTCAGCCAAGCATGTCTTCTCAGTACAAACCCAGTAACTGCAGCCCTGCAAGATGCTTCTAGGACATCAAAGCCACACTGCAAAGTATGCTTACTAACTTGGTTTGCAGAATGCATTAGCTCTTGTAAATCTTTATTTTATGCACAATCTGGAAGCAACACCATTTTTTGTTTAATTAGTTCCATAATATGCTGCTGGTATTTCAGCATGTGAAACTGGCAATTCAATGCCCTGATGGCAAGAGTTGCAGAGGTATACACCTTGTTACCCCATCTGTCTAAAGTTCTGGAATCCCTGTCTGAAGGGGTAGGATTTTTGGCTGTAGTAGCCTTAATACCTTAGGTCCCTGGGAAATGGTCTCTGGATCTGCAGTAGGTTTTCTGAAGATAAATTTGTGGGAATCGGGTACTCTGTAGTACCTGTCAGGTTTCCTAAGGGCCAGGGGTAAAGCATCTGGAGTAGGACTGGATTCCATAAAAACATCATCTACAACATGCAGGACATGGGGTATAGCTAGAGGCTTGTGCTGAGGAAACTCTAAAAATTATCTGAGTCTCTTTTTGGACTGAGGGCAGTCCTGGCATTCCCAGTGGAAATGCTCTCTTAAAGTATGCAAGGTTTCACCAAAAGAAAAATCCTCTGGAGGGGAGGCAGAGGGAATTGATTCCTCTGCATCTGAATCCTCATAAGTTGATAAGGGAATGTCCTGATAATTAGAAGGGTCAGAGTCATCGGACTCCTGGTCTGTAGAATCAGAATGAAACTCGATTCTTTGTCTCTTAGCAGGGGAAGGCTGGCTTCCCCTAATTATAGGTTCATAGGTTCATACTAGGCTATCTGCCCTAGGGCATTTATAAGTCTAGCCAGAATGTGTTTGGCTTTCGCCACCCATTTTAAATTTATTTTGCTATGCCCTTTTTCGAAGTTAGTATACTGTGCCTGTGTCTAACAGTGACACAGAAGTGATACCCGGGGTAAACCTACAATCTCCCATCCACTCATCAAGATTCCTCTTGAAGAGAGTCAATGAGGGACTCTGCCTAACCTGGACTGGGATTTTATTCCAGAGTGAAGGGAGCCTCTGGGTTATGAATCTGTCCCTCCAGCATGTCCTATTTATTTCAGTGCTGAGGTTCAAGTCTCTCGGCATAGCTCGATGGGATTTGGATTTTCTGAGGTGCAGCATGTCCATTAATTCGGGTTGGACATGGCTTTATACCGTCAGGCACAGATCGCCTCTGAACAGGTGGTATGCCACTGAGTAGAGCTGGAGTTTCTTTAACCGGGCAGCATATGGCATCTGTTTGAGCCCTTTGATCCTCTTGGTGAGGTACTTTTGGGGTCTTTCCAGTTGCTGCAGGTGTCTGGTAAGGTACATCCCAAAAGGGGCATTGTACTCAATTATGGGCCTGATGAGGGATGAGTAAAGAGGCACGATGACCTCCCCTGATCTAGATGTGAATCCCTTCATGATTAGGTGGGCTATATAAAATGTTTTTCTAACCACTTTATCCACATGGTTGTCAAATGAGAGATTGCTATCAACTTGGGTCCCCAGGTCCCTAATTACTTCTTCTGTACTTAATGGATTACCACCTATGTGGTAATTTGTGGGCACTTTGTTTTTGCCAAAGGGGATGACTATACGCCTTTTGGCATTTAGCTTGAGGCCATGGCTCTGGCACCAGTTGTCTGTTTCTATGAGGCTCTAATTAGGGTAATAAGATCTTCAGCCATTCTAAGCATTTGTTTTTGTGGCATGGGGGCTTCAGCATGCACTTTGGTCATCGGTTTTCTAGGTGTAGTGCATACTCTGGGCCTCAGAAACTCAGTAATTGTAGCTAAAAATGAAGTCATCGGTTTAATTTGAACATCGGTAGATCAGAATACACCCTCAGAAGCCAGTGCCTGCACAGCAGCTCCGGACCTATCCAAGGTAGAGACATCTGCAGGTTCCACAGTCAAAGAAGCATCATGCGGCATACAGGACTCCAAATGGGTCTCAGCAGAGGCCTGCAAATCTGTAGAAGCGGGCATCAGGGGCTGCAAAGGCACTTCACTGAGTACCGGCGGACTGGCAATTAGCTTAACAGAAGGATCGTCGGCAGTTTTGGATTTATGCAGTCTGTCTCTGTCTTTCTCTTTAATTTTTTTGGAAGATCGGTAGTTAGATGGCTTATCAAAGCCATTTCAGAATACGGAGAATGAGAGCAAAAGAATTTCGTGACAGAGATAGCCCGATGGCGAATGGTTCGGGTGCCAAGGCACAAAACCGACAGCGAGGGACATCGTGGTCTGGGCCTAAACAGGTGACGCAGTAAGAATGAAAATCTTTGTGAGGTATTTGCTTTCTACAGGCAAGACAATTGTAATTTTTCTGACATCGGTTAGAGCAAGAAGAAAAGGATCCCCAACGGGGTACTTAGCTTTAGAATACTTCAGGATTACAAACTCAAATTCGAAAATTTCAGGTAGCGGCTGACCGGCACTTGCGAACTGCTTCTGCTTCTGGCTCCTCCTCACAAGAAAGGCTGATGTAATGGCGTCGGCTGCCCGTTTTATACCCCTGATGTCCTGACATCATGGAAGAAGTGACAGCAACTGACGCAGAAATCCTAAGACTCTGGTATTCGAGCTGACTGAGGGCGACCTGCAGGCAGATAACCCAAGTGTGATGACTGCAACAGTTAAACATGAAGAACATCTACCTACAACTGGAGAATGAGCAACTAACACCGTGAGTCATATAAGCATCATGAAACTGCAGTATTAATAATACATTCATGAGTGCAGTGCATGACAGGAAATGTGGTTTGCTGCACTAACAATGCTTGTAGGTAATGAGGTAGCAAGACTACAAAATGAAAATGCCCTGCAGTTTTCTGCAGTATCTCTTAAACAAGCCTTGTGGGGCAAAAAAAAAAAAAAAAAAAAAAAACATAATGACCCTGCCACATCCTTTTCGCAGCTCCCTGTAGGATCAGGGTCCTTTTTGGCCAAATGGGTCAAATTGGTCTAAGGCAGGCACTGCCAAATTAAAAAAGTAATGGCATGAAAGGAGTATCCTTGACAAGAGTAACATAATGTTTGTATCTGTGGAAGCAGTTCTATGGTAGGTTCTAGTTATTTTACCCTGACATGATATATCCAAATAGGCATGGGGTTTTGCCAGTGATAAGTGGGTTGAGGACCCAGCCTTCTTTGACTTATGCCAGGGACCCATGCTTATGGCGGGAGGGGTGCATGTGCACCTATTGGCCAGTGTGTGTGTGTCCACCATAAAGCTCAGCAGCTTTGGGTTAATAAGCTACTGGCCAGCCGGTGTTC
The DNA here is from genome assembly GCF_019279795.1 of Protopterus annectens. Classification (NCBI taxonomy): domain Eukaryota; kingdom Metazoa; phylum Chordata; order Ceratodontiformes; family Protopteridae; genus Protopterus; species Protopterus annectens. Next base: position 535,729,242 of record NC_056751.1, on the reverse strand, counting down.
AATTGCCCAGCTTGGGTTTCCTTGGGATAGCTCTGTTGAGAAAAACTGGACATAAAACCAATCAGCCCACTAAACATGAACTAAGGATTGCTATACTCAATGTAGTTTCACTGACAGAGCACAGCGTGAAAGTGGATGACATGATGGTAATAAGGAGGCTGGACATCCTATGTATCCAGGAGACAAGGTGGAAGGGCAGTGCAGGAAAGCCACTGGGCTTGATATCCACAGTCTACTACTCAGGAGGAGGACAGGCTAGAAATGGTGTGAGAACTGTGGTGATGGAGAGGCTTCAGAAAACAGTACAGAGTATCATTAGAATTAGTGACAGACTCATAGCAATCAGACCCCAACCTAATGACACTGCAGTATTTACAGTCTCAGCCTGTGCCCCACAACAGGGTTGCGATAGTAAGAAAAAGAGTGCATTCAAATCACAGCTGCTGGACCTACTTGATAAAACAGGACAACATGAAATAATGGGCGACTTGAATGCACATATTGGGACAAACAGTACAGAAACTGCCTGGATCCCCATGGCGGGGCTAACAGGAATAAAGAAGGCGAGCCCATTCTAGACTTCTGTCTGGCAAATGGCTTGAAATTAGCCAATACATGGTTCATAAAGAGAGAGAAAGTCACATGATTACAATAATAGGAGTGTCCAGCATGTAACTCAGGTATACTTCTTCCTAGTAAGGAAGGGGCACTGGAGTAGAGTCAGCAATTGCAAAGCCATCTCCAGTGAAACAGTTGGCCCACAGCATAAACAATTGGTTGCCACAATCAGTTGCAAGCAGTGGTGAGAGAAGGTTCTAAGGTTAACAGAGACTAGACTGAAGACCTGGAAGTTAACTGGAGAAAAAGTATATCAGTTCACGGGGTTACTCAGGGCTCTACCACCTCAAGAAAAACAAGAGGAAATAAGTGGAGTTGAAGAATGGCACTTGCATTATTTTTATATTCAAAATACATCACATTATTGCATTATTACATGTCATGTACACTGAAAAAAAATTAACTCAAATACAATAAACTTCATACTTTTTTGATTTCATAAATATATATGAATCATATTTTGTTACTTAATAAATAAGCATGTTAATCTTCATAAAGTTGGAGTTGAAGAATGGCAGTACCTCAAAACAGTTTGTGTGAGGACTACAGAAAAGATGTGTGGCCATGCCAGGTATGGAAATAAGGTATATAAGAAAAGCTGGTGGTGGAATGCAGAAGTTCAGGAAGTCATCAAAAGAAAGAAGGAGTGCATGAAAAAGTGTGAAATCGAAAAGATGGACAAGGTTACGAAGGAATACTGGTTGGCTAATAAAGAAGTTAAAAACGGAGTTGCAATACCAAAGAACAAGGCATCAGAGGCACTCTACCAGCTTCTGAAAAGTAAGTCAGTAGATGGCACAAAGAAACTATATCAGGTTGCCAGGCAAAGACAGAAAGATAATGAAGACAGTCAGACACCCTTCATAAGGGATGCCAGCAAAACCTTGCACACCAGTCCACAGGACATCAAAGGCAGATGGAAAGAGTACTTCCAGCAGCTTCTGAATGAAGAAAACCCCACAGAAGCTGTACTGTGCCAGACACAGCCGACAATGGCAGTCTCAGATGAGGTCACAGCAGATATAATAAAGATGCTGAGTGAGATAGGGGTGAAATGGCTCCTGAGGGTACTCATAGTGGTATGGAGAGAAAGGTGAATGCCAGATGACTGAAGAATAAGCACAGTACTGCCAGTGTACAAAAGCAAAGAGGCCATTCACAACTATGGGCAGCACAGACATATCTAACTCCTGTCGCACTGCATGAAAGTTCTGGAGAAGGTAATTGATAAACGAATATGGAAAGTAGTAGAAAGTAAGATGGAAATGACAGTTTGGAATCAGATCAGGGTACAGCACAACAGATCTTATGTTTACAGTCAGACAGACACTTGAGAAGAAACTAGAGATGAGGAAAGAGTGCAACTGTGTATTCCTAGACTTGGAGAAAGCATATGACAAAGTCCCAAGAAAGTTGGTTTGGGCAGTCCTATGATGCTTTGAAGTCCCAGAAACATTGGTAGAACTAGTACAAGCTATGTTCAAGGACCCAATGACTCAAGTATAAACAGTGTTCAGTCTTACAGAGGGGTTCCCAGTGGGAGTAGGTGTGCAGCAGGGTTCAGCTCTAAGCCTAGTGCTGTTCACTGTTCATACTGGTGATGGACTACCTTAGCAAACAGGAAGGAGGGGATGGAGCAACAAAGTTGCAATATGCAGACAATGAGGCATTACAATCAGACTTTGAATAAGATCTTCAGCAAATGATATGGGAAAGGAATGAAAGACTGAAGTCACATGGGAAGAAACTAAGTACAGATAAGACAGTTGTAATTGCAGCAAATGGTGGAGTTCAGAAGAAGCATAGATTGAGACAGAACAGTGGAATAGGTTAACAGCTTCAAGGACCTGAGAGGGGCGGTTGAGGAGAAGATAAGTCTGAATGAAAAGGTCAAAGGGGCTGCAGTCAACTGGCAAAGAGTGTCAGGTGTAGTACATGACAGAAGAATGACAGAGAATTAAATAGTAAGGTGTACAAAACAGTGGCATGGCCAGTACTACTGTATGGCATGGAAGCCTGGGCAGTAAAGGCAGATCAGTTGAGGAAGCTAGAGGGGATAGTGATGAAGATGAAGTGTAGGATGCACACTGTGGGACAGAGGAAGAAATGAGGACATAAGAAAAGAAGCCAAAGTAGCTCCAATTGCAGAAAAGGACAAAGAGAACAGATTATGGTGGCTTGGGCACATGGGCAGAAAATCAGAAGACAATCTAGTGAAGATGATTTGGGACAGACAAGGAAGAAAGCAAGAGGAAACAAGGACATCTGGCAAAGCGGTGAGTGGATTGCATGAGTGAAGACCTGCGACAGTCAGATAAGAGTGGTGAAGAAGAGAGGAGAGTAGCATTGAATAGATAGAGAGTTGAGATGACACTCTGACCCCATGTAGAAAATGTGAAAAACAGGGTTGATAATGACGATATATATCTCAGTGACGGAGGTAATAAATTACTTGGGATTCAACTCACAAAAATATTTTTATATACCCACTCCTTGTGGGTCAACATTAAGAAACAATAACAGAAGGGACTGAAAATATTGATGTCGAAATCAGTCTGTGAAACTGGAATACAGAGTGGAGGATGGGAATTATAATGTATTGATTATCACAGAGTTTTGGTATAATTTAACCTTTCTCCCTACCACTGCCTAGGCTGGCTCATAGATAAGTACTAGGCTAGCTGCCTTGCAGGCCATTTTAAGCCTAGCCAATTGTACCTTTAAAGGTGAAAATCAAACCCCATGTCTTGTGTTTATGTGGTAAACACCTTAACCGTTATGACACCCCCACCCCCAATCATGTGATGGTGTGCCATCATACATAAGACACATATTTGTTTTCTATATAAAATGTATCAGCAGATGTAGTGAGATAATGGGTGCAAATATCTCACTACAGCAGACTACTTGACATCCTAGAGTTTTTAACAGAGCTGCCAAATTGTCATTATCATAATCATTAAAATGTATAAAGTAATTAGCAGTATGTTTTGTATAACATTATTTTTGTCTTTGCTGTGATCTAAATTTCACAGCAATAAACTGGATGAAATTGCATAAGCTAGAGCATATGCTAAATAGATTACATTAAGTAGTTTAAGTAATACCAATTGGAAATTGGGCTACTGTTGGCCGAAGGAGAAGAGGAGGGCGAAGGCATGCCCGAAGGCAGGAAGATAGGAGGAAGGTTAGGAGTGTAGCAGTGAGGGTAGGAACTTTGAATGTTGGCAGTATGACTGGTATAGGAAGAGAGCTAGCTGATATGATGGAGTGAAGGAAGGTTGATATATTGTGTGTGCAAGAGACCAGATGGAAAGGAAGTAAGGCCAGGTGTTTAGGAAACGGGTTCAAATTGTTTTATCATGGTGTGGATAGCAGGAGAAATGGGGTAGGGGTTATACTAAAGGAACAATATGCCAAGAGTGTTTTAGACGTGAAGAGAGTGTCTGACCGAGTGATGTTTATGAAGCTCGAAATTGATGGTGTAATGATGAATGTTGTTAGTGCATATGCTCCACAAGTTGGGTGTGCGATGGATGAAAAAGAGAAATTTTGGAGTGAGTTGGATGAAGTTGTGGTGAGTGTACCCAAGGGTGAGAGACTAGTGATTGGAGCGGACTTTAATGGGCATGTTGGTGAAGTGAACAGAGGGGATGAGGAAGTGATGGGTAGGTATGGTGTTAAGGAGAGGAATGCAGAAGGTCAGATGACTGTGGATTTTGCGAAAAGGATGGACATGGCTGTGGTGAATACGTATTTTAAGAAGAGGGTGGAGCATAGGGTGACGTACAAGAGTGGAGGAAGATGCTCACAGGTTGATTATATACAATGTAGGAGGGCCAGTCTGAAGGAGATTGGAGACTGTAAAGTGGTGGCAGGGGAAAGTGTAGTTAAGCAGCATAGAATGGTGGTATGTAGAATGACGTTGGTGATCAAGAAGAGGAGGAGGAGGAGTGTGAAAGCTGTGCCAAGGATTAAATGGTGGAAGTTAAAAAAGGGTGATTGTGAAGTGGAGTTTAGGGAAGAGTTAAGACAGGCACTGGGAGGCAGTGGAGAGTTACCGAATAGCTGGGTAACTACAGCAGAACTAGTAAGGGTGACTGCTAGAAAGGTGCTTGGTGTGACATCTGGACAGAGGAAGGAGGACAAGGAGACCTGGTGGTGGAATGAGGAAGTACAGGAGAGTATACAGAGGAAGAGGCTGGCGAAGAAGAAGTGGGATTGTCAAAGAGATGAAGAAAGTAGACATGAGTATAAGGAGATGAGGCGCATGGCAAAGAGAGAGGTGGCGAAAGCTAAGGATAGGGCATATGGAGAGTTGTACGAGAGATTGGACACTAAAGAGGGAGAAAAGAACCTGTACCGATTAGCTAGACAGAGGGACAGAGCTGGGAAAGATGTGCAGCATGTAAGGGTGATAAAGGATAGTGAGGGAAAGATACTCACAAGAGAGGAGAGTGTGTTGAGTAGATGGAAAGAGTATTTTGAGAGGCTGATGAATGAAGAGAAGGAGAGAGAGAGAAGGTTGGATGATGTGGGGATAGTGAATCAGGAAGTGAAACAGATTAGCAAGGAGGAAGTAAGGGCAGCTATGAAGAGGATGAAGAATGGAAAGGCTGTTGGCCCAGATGACATACCAATGGAAGCATGGAGGTGCTTAGGAGAAATGGCAGTGGAATTCCTAACTAGATTGTTCAATGAAATTTTGGAAAGTCAGAGGATGCCTGAGGAGTGGAGAAAAAGTGTTTTGGTACCTATCTTTAAGAATAAGGGTGATGTGCAGAGCTGCAGTAACTACAGAGGAATAAAACTGATTAGTCACAGCTTGAAGTTATGGGAAAGAGTAGTGGAAGCAAGGTTAAGAAGGGAGGTGATGATTAGTGATCAGCAGTATGGTTTCATGCCAGGAAAGAGCACTACAGATGCAATGTTTGCTCTGAGAGTGTTGTTGGAGAAATACAGAGAAGGTCAGAAGGAGTTGCATTGTGTCTTTGTAGACTTGGAGAAAGCATATGACAGGGTGCCTAGAGAAGAGTTGTGGTATTCTATGAGGAATTCGGGAGTGGCAGAGAAGTACGTAAGAGTGGTACAGGATATGTACGAGGGTAGTGTGACAGTGGTGAGGACTGCAGTGGGAGTGACAGATCCGTTTAAGGTGGAGGTGGGATTACATCAAGGATCAGCTCTGAGTCCTTTCTTATTTGCAGTGGTGATGGACAGGTTGACAGATGAGATCAGACAGGAGGCCCCGTGGACTATGATGCTTGCAGATGACATTGTGATCTGTAGTGAGAGTAGGAATCAGGTTGAGGAGACTCTGGAGAGGTGGAGATATGCTCTAGAGAGCAGAGGAATGAGGGTCAGCAGGGCTAAGACAGAATATATGTGTGTAAATGAGAGGGAGGGTAGAGGAATGGTGAGGATGCAGGGAGTAGAGTTGGTAAAGGTGGACGAGTTTAAGTACTTGGGCTCAACAGTTCAGAGTAATGGTGAATGTGGAAGAGAGGTGAAGAAGAGAGTACAGGCAGGGTGGAATGGGTGGAGAAGAGTGTCAGGACTGATTTGTGACAGACGGGTATCAGTAAGAGTGAAAGGGAAGGTCTACAAGAGTGCAGTGAGACCAGCTATGTTATATGGGTTGGAGACAGTGGCATTGACAAAAAGGCAGGAGTCAGAGCTGGATGTGGCAGAGTTAAAGATGTTAAGATTTGCAATCGGTTTGACTAGGATGGATAGGATTAGGAATCAGTATATTAGAGGGTCAGCTCATGTTGGACAGTTTAGAGACAAAGCAAGAGAGACGAGATTGCGTTGGTTTGGACATGTGCTGAGGAGGGATGATGGGTATATTGGGAAAAAGATGCTAAGGATGGAGCTGCCAGGTAAGAGGAATAGAGGAAGGCCTAAGATAAGGTTTATGGACGTGGTGAGAGAGGACATGCAGGCGGTTGGTGTGACAGAGCAAGATGCAGAGGATAGGAAGAAATGGAAAGAGATGATCCGCTGTGGCGACCCCTAACGGGAAAAGCCGAAAGAGAATGATGATGATGATGATGAGTTTAAGTAATACCAATGTTCACATTATAAAACCTCGCACAAGAAGTTGAACTATGCTTGATATAGTCCGAATAAGCTCAGACTTGCAGTCATTTGTCATTCTGTGGATTCTGAACTTGGTAACTATGAGTATCTTAGCATGAGCCTGGTAATTGCTTTTTTAGATTTTAATAAGAAATGGTACCAAGCTGATTTTATTAGTATACGGAAAGAGTTTGAGGTTCAGGATTGCTATGCTACTATGAAGAGTTCCAAAACTAAAGAATGTTGGTCAGAATTTTACAGGAAATTAGACTCTACTGTTCAAAGCAATAGATAGGGTGGGGTGAATGGCATTTTCTGTTGCTGCTGCTGTAAACTGTCGGTTAGTGTGATCATTTGCAGAAAAACATTCCAATTGCTCCCTGCAAGACATTGGTGCACTCACTGCATGCATGTGTTGACTGGATGTTACAGCTGCTGCAAGCACTAACTCGTTACTTAAGCAGCCATAGCTGAAACTGTGATTATATGTTTAATCATAGCCTCACCTTAGGCTTCTTGCCCACTGAGTGGCGCAGAGCTACAGTTATCCCACTCCACAAGGGGGGATCCACCTTGGATCACGGGAACTACCATCCCAAGAGTCTGACAAGACTGATCTGCAATGGCATGGAATGCATTATCATGGAACTTATAAACAAAGACATTGGCAACCTTCAAACACTGGACCCCACCCAGTTTGGGTTTGTGAAGGGACAATCTTGTCTCCTGAACCTGATTGACTTCTTCAAATCAGTCTCCAAAGCTGAGGACGAGGGTAAGGTGGTCCACACAGCCTATCTGGACCTTGCCAAGGCCTTCAACACCATCCCCCACTCTGGAATCATAAATAAACTTACTAAGCTGGGCATAAATCCCTACGTCACTCAATGGGTTGCCAACTGACTTATTGACAGAACCCAGATTGTAAAAGTAGCCGACTCCAAATCTAGCTCCAGATAAGTGACAAGGGGAGAACCTCAGGGTTCAGTCCTGGGACCACTCTTGTTTGGCATCTACTTCTCTGAAGTACAAGCCAACACTAAGGGACTCTGGCTAACAAAGTTCACAGATGGCTGCAAACTGGGAGCCATTATTGAATCCCCAAATGATGTGGATATTCTACAAAAGGACCTTACAGAAACAGATGCTTGGTGCCAGAGCCATGGACTCAAGCTTAATGCCAAGAAATGTATAGTTATCTCCTTTGGGAAAAAAAAACATGTACCCATGAATTACCACATAGGTGGCAGTAGACTAAACACTGAAAGTGTGATGAGAGACTTAGGGACACAGGTGGACAGTGGTCTCACCTTCGATAACCACATCAGTCAGGAAATCCTTCTATGTGGCACACCTCATCACTAAGGGCTTTTCATCCAGAAAAAAGGAGGTCATTGTCCCACTGTACTCATCCCTCATTAGACCCATTATAGAGTACAACTCCCCGTTTGGTATGTACCTCACAAGACATCTGCAGCAGCTGGAAAGGCCGCAGAAATACCTCACTAAAAGAATCACAGGCCCAAAGCAGATACCCTATGCTGACAGTCTAAAAAAACTCCAGCTGTACTCTGTGGCATATTGTCTACTCAGAGGCGATCTCTGATTAACATACAAGGCCATGTCAAACCCTAAGCTGTTAGACATGCTCCACTTAAAGAAATCCTAATCCCTCAGAGCCACATACTCCAGGGATCTAAACCTTGTCATCACAATGAACAAAACATGCTGGAGGGATAGATTCCTGACCCAGAGACTCCCCAGACTCTGGAATAGACTGTCCATACATGTCAAGCAGAGAGCCTCCTTGGCCCTCTTCAAAAGGAACCTTGACAATTGGATGGAAGATAGGAAATTCAATCCGGGGATCACGTCAGTCACCCTGCTAGACAGGGATCCAGGGAAGTAAATATTGTGGGAAGAAATATCCGGGGAATTGTTTGGCTAGGCTTGCATAGGGCACCTATTTAAACCTATGAACCTACAAACTGTAGCAAAAGTGCTAGCATAAGTTGTTTTTTTGTGGTGGAGGATTTGATTTTTTTGTTTATGGTGTCAACTGTCAGAACAGCTGGGAGATGGCCATGAGTCCAAAGTGGTCAGTTTCAGCTCTGTTCTCATTGGTCAACACATACTAATGAAAGTCAGAATGGAGAGATAATAAAATCAGCAAGAAAAGGAGAGTAGTACTATGGACCCCATTTTCACAAAATCTCATCAAGACCACACTGATACATAGAAAGTATTTTATATAACATATATCATGATTAAAAATAAAAAAGACAGCTGGATACACAAGTCCCAGGATAAAAAAGTGTCTAATCCTTGCATGTGCACTGGAGCCAGGACTGGAAAAAATGGCAGTGTAGAATCCCGTAGACATGAAAACATTGCTACAATGGGTTTAGGCCAGGCTTAGGGGGAGGATGCCCCCCACCTCCATTGTACAAGGAAGTAGTAGTCCACAAAAACTGACAAGCCAAAAAAAGCCATAAAGATGACAAAGTGGACTACTTAGGATAAGGAAAAAATGATATATTGTTAATATTACGCAAGAAGCCCAGAATTTCCAGATATCAGATATTCAAAAAGACAGAGAGAAAAATTACAGTAAAAAAAATACTTGCACGAGAAAAACCGTTAAAAGCTACAAATATAAATGTATGTTCATTAATACAACAGATCCTTGAAATATATTCTATAGACAAAGAAACTTTGAGCTGCTTGGAAAAAGAAGCAACAGAGGAAGTGCGAAAATATAAAGAACAAACAAGAGATTTTTGAAAGGTATAAAAAGGAAACATGGATATGGGAAAGAAAATGTGATCTGATATGGGGCAATATTTATGCAAAGGAGACAGCCAAAATAATCAATACAAAATTGTTCCATCCCTGGGCTACGCGAGACTTTCTAAACATTTTATCCTTTTTTCAGAGAAGCATTCGTTTAACTTTTTTCACATATTTGAAACAGTACTTTAAATACTGAATGTGTATCACAGTGAAAAAAGTTAAACAAAATAACTACCACTCTGAACTTCACAGAATTATAGTATGGTTCCTTAGCATGTTTTTTTTTACTTACCTGCTTGAGGTTGATGAAGAGAAAGTAAATATCCTCATCCTATGAGCATGGGTGGGTGTGGTGTCTGTCTGTCCCTCTGCATCTACTGTGCTCTGCAGAAGTTGTGCTACACAGCCCTGCTGCTATCCATCCAAACCAGTCCAGGCAGATTCCAACAGTAGTCCTCGAGACCTTGGTTTGTCATTGCGTTGATGCAATATCATCTTTGGTTGGCTGCTGTAGTACACGCAAGTCATCATGGGTGGGTTGCAGTTGTAAAACTTTTTTTTTTTTATTTTGTCCAAGTATCTGATGAGTCTGACAGGCAGTCAGACACTGCCTCATGAAGTTGATATCATTAGGCCCACCCCTGCACATTCATGATGTTGTGGGATACACTGGCAATACTTGATGACACAGGTGTAACTAAAAATTATTAAAAAAAAAAGAACATAATCAGGATTTGAAGGGACCACTCGGGAATTTGTGGCACCCTATTATTTTGTCCTCAAAGCTGGTAAATTCTGAGGAATTCGCTATGGTTGAGAGGTTTCCAAAGGGCAAAACAAAACACACAATTGCCAGCTGAAGACAGCCCTTACATTTTTTTCTTCCATTATTTCCATTTGTAAAGGAATGTACTTTACGCATCTGTAAACTACTGACCCCACCCCCACCCCCATCCCAACACACCTCTCACTCTACATTTGTTTATTACAGGGCAGTTAAGGGAGGAATGCATATCCATCTGCATACCTGTCTAAATAAGCTAATGGTATACCACAGATAAACAGTGTACTTAGGAATACTATCACGCCATACCTCTTAACTTCTCATTGTAAGAAATTGGGGCAAAGCCAGAAAGAATATGGGGACAAAGGCGCAAAAATAGAGACAGAATTTAAACATTGCTCCTACAAACTTAGAAAGTTGCTAGAATAACAGGCTTTGCATTATCACGTATTTTCTGAAGGATATAAAGTCTGAAACTCAAATATCTGCCAGTATTCACTATTATTTAGTGACTTGAATCTTCAATGATTTGCCGGAAAACAGTCCAAAAATATGGGCGTTCTGCGGTTACTATGTGTATTTCACACCGGGTAGGTCTCGATGATTCAGAACGTAAGCTGGGCGTAGTGTTCTACAACTGACACGTGTCAAGCCCTTTCAGTGAGGAACTCAAGAAGTTTTAAAAGCCCAAAATGAGCAACTCTGCCCGTAGAGCCATGTACCACAGTCGGGATTAAAACTACTTATACCACTGTACTGTACCAGTACCCTTACTTCAATATAAATGTAAAAGTAGCCTTACCTGTCTAAAAGCTACAAACAAGCGAACACAATTCCCGGAACCAAAACGACAACAAAAAAATACACTGTTATATGACTTGGATGTCACTGCCGTATTTTTTCCAAAAGAGTGGCCCACGGTAATTGAGCTCCGTTTCACTTTCGTTCCTAGACTTCCTGATGTCGTACGCCTATTATTCCAATTGTTTTTAGTCAAAATGAATCTTAAAAAAGGCAAGACAAATGGTGATATGTGTCTAAGGCAGAGCACTGCCACAAAAGGCTAATCAGCAGAAATGTATCACTCTGTGTACAAAAAAAATGTAAAACCAGTTGGATTCTTTAGGTTACTTGCATTGCGTATGCGATTATTAGAAAAGTATTTTGTTTTATCATAAGTTCTGAATTGCTGTATCATTTAACTTTAACATCATTGATCTTATCTCCAGAACTAGGGACAAATTCAGAAATAATCACATAAAGATTCAAAATATCAGTAATCTTAACTTGAGAAATGACAAAATTAATACAATGTGCGCTAACATGCACTTAGACGTAAATAGCTATTGACATTTTTATTGAGTGACCGTGATTAATATAGCAATAACCCACGCCTGGGTGTGGGTAATGCTAAATTTACCCACGGTTGGCGTGGTTTGGTCCCGAGGGACCAAACAAAGCCAACCGTGGGTAAATTTAGCATTACCCACACCCAGAAGTGGGTTATTGCTATTATACCATGACATTATTTAAGAAAAGAAACTATTGCTTTTCTTAAATAATGGCATAGTATAATGCCTGTTTACTGCCCTTCCGCAGATGTCTTGGCATCCGCGGCAGTTCTGATGTACTGCGCGCCTGCGCAGTACATCAGAGTTGAGCAAAAGCAACGGAGAAAACAAGATCTCCGTTGCTTTTTTTTAATGTCTCGCTATGTTAAATGAGTTTAACATAGCGAGACAGTTTTAAAATAAGCAACGGACATCTCCGTTGCTTATTTTAAACTGTCTCGCTATGTTAAACTCATTTAACATAGCGAGACTAAAAGCAACGGAGATCTTGCTTTCTCGTTCACAAACACTGCCTCGCTATGTTAAATGGGTTTAACATGCGAGACAACTTTAAAATAAGCAACGGAGATCTCCGTTGCTTATTTTAAAGCTGTCTCGCTAAGTTAAACGCATTTAACATAGCAGACAGTGTTTAAAGAGTTATACTAATGGAAAAAGTCCGGCGACGGACCTTTTTCCATTAGTATAACTCGATTTACAACGGGCACGCTGGCCAATCAGCGTGCACGTTTTGGGGGGATCATGGTATAATCTCATATAATGCCATGAATTTTGACCCTCCAGTAATAAGAAGTGTCATCGTCTGTGTTCTGAGAGAGAAATAAATGCATCTAGAAAGCAGCTGCGTATGTATTAAGTCACAAGTGACTTCCTAACCATGTATCCAGTATCTGGATTGTAATAGCACACACTTTTATTACTTTTCCAGGAATTCGGCCTGGGATATTATTTTATGACCCTCTTCTATGAAGCGTACCTTGTGCTCCCCCCCCCCTTAATTGCTCTCTGTTATTTTGCTCTGTCCGTCATAACATCTGGAAATTTATGACTGACAGAAACAACACTGAATGACTACAGTCATTAAGTAACATACTGGAACTGTGAATTATTATTTTTCTTTTGATAAATGCACTTTAATAGCTATATTCTCGCATTCTGTCAATATTTTGTGCTTGTCCTTTTATAGCTTTTACCATAGTTCATAACACCCTGTTGAAGAATGTTCATTATACAACGACCCTCCATTAAAAACGTGCACACTGCTTGGTCAGCATGCACGTTGTAAATCAGAGTTATACTAATGGAAAAAGGTCCGGTCGCCCGGACTTTTTCCATTAGTATGTCTTTTTTTACAGCAACGGAGAATGCAAGATCTCCGTTGCACACTGTCTCGCTATGTTAAAGGAATTTAACATAGCGAGACAGCTTTAAAAAAAGTAACGGAGATGATCTTTTCTCCACTGCTTTTTTAAAAGCTGTCTCGCTATGTTAAACTCTAACATAGCGACACAGTTTGTAAAAAGCAACAGAGATCTTGCTTCTTTGCTTCCACCCACAGCTCTGATGTATTGTGTAAGCATACGCATGCACAGTACTTCAGAACAGCCGCAGAATACCAGACAGCTGCGGAAGGGCAGCAAGGAGGCATTATACAATGCCATTATTTAAGAAAAGTAATTATTTTTTTTCTTAAGTAATGTCATTGTATAATAGCAATAACCCACTTCTGGGTGTGGGTAATGCTGGATTTACCCACGGTTGTCTTTGTTTGGCCACTCGGGCATCGCCCTCATGACTAAACCTCACCAACCATGGGTAAATCCAGCATTATCCACACCCAGGCATGGATTATTGCTATATTCTCCAATCAGAGCTGTAATATACACGTCACTCATTCTCTAAACTGCAATAAAAAATGCACTAGAGACAATTTAGTTATTATTTATTGGCATTTGTTGACCAGGAAAGTCCACTGGGTCAGAAACCCATTTTCAGTGAAGGCCTGGGAAGAAAAGCTCTAGTTACAATTATAAGTTAAAAAGACAAGATTTTGTAAACAAAAACATCACATGTTTTCATACATGTTGACAAAGACTGAAAAGAAAACATCAAGTGTAAGGTATTATGCAGTATTAAAACATATAAAGTGAGTGGGTTAGTAACAAGTAGTATAGAAATTTGCATAATCTAGATAGGATTAGTATAATACTTAGATGAATTTACATAAACATAAGATGTATGTCAAATACATAGACTCCCTCTAGCCAGATAAGGGATTAAGGGAATCAAATATTAAGTAAGATTTTATTTGCAGGGAAAACATGCTGGCATAGAAAGATAACAAATGCTTTGATGTATTAGACCTCACTTATGGTGGCTGATGCTTTTGTAAACAGGGGCATATTGGTTCATTAAGGAGATGCTTTTTTAGAGTGAGCTTAAAGTTTTTTAAGGAATGCAGTTGTGTAATAGAGGCGGGGGGGGGGGCAGTCCATAATTTAGATACGGAGTGTGAGTACAGGCATTCACCGGCCCTTTAATTTGGTTTGGAGACATTTAGGAGTTGTTTGTTAGTGGAACGGAGATTCCTGGTGGGGGTATATATTTGTAGGATAGAATGAAGAGAAGGGCATTTATCTGCATTATATATTAGCTTATGGGCTAGTGTTAGTTGAGTGCCCTGAAGGAAATGGGGGAATTTCAGCCATTTTAAATCTTTAATGGCTTGACAGTGGTGAGTTTGATATGATAGTCCAGTGGCAGATTTTGCTATCTTATAATAGCATGATTGTAGTTTGTTATGTAGATTAGTAAAAATGGGTGAACCATAGAGAAAGGATTGGAGTAAGAGAGCATTTGCCAGGTTTATTTTTGTGGGTTTATCCATGTATGCTTTCTGTCAATAGAGTTTGCCTAGTTTAAAGTGTGTTGTTTTTATTGTACTTAGAATATGTTCCTCAAAAGATAGTTTGTTGTTGATAGTGATGCTTAATAATTTTGCTGACTTTACTACTTCAATTTTTGACCTGTTGTGGGAATAAATTGTAAAGTCTTGTGGAGTTGGTTTGGATGAAAACAGCAATAGTTTAGATTTTTTAGGGTTTAAAAGAAGCTGTACCTCATCTAGCCAAGTTTCTATGTTTATAAAGGTGTTTTGTATTATTTTCTGGAGATCAGAGAAGTTATTGGAGGAGGATATAATGGTGGAATAATCTGCATATTGGATGATAGACCTTTGAAGAGAGACAGAATGAAGATCATGTATGAACACATTGAATAGCAAAGGTCCCAGAATAGACCTTTGTGAGACACCTGTTTCATTGACTATGTGACCTGATTGTTTATTTTGCCATTTCACTGACTGTGAAATGGCAAACAGACAAAGAAAGATACTATGAGCATTCATAGGTGAGAGCCACTGCCAGCTTGCCACAAGTAGCAGGTGGGCTGCAGCCATAAATAACTGTTTTTTAAGCCCTCCAACTCCAAGATGCAGTGAGGTACCACCACACTGTCTCACAATGTTGTTATCACACACGCCCATGTACTCTGATGGCATTGCAGGATATGCCCTCAATGTGTGATGATGTCAGCGTTAACTAAAAATGTAAATAAAACAAAAAAACAAAATTAGGATTTGAAGGGGCAACTTGGGAATTTGTGGCACCCTATTATTTCACCCCCAAAAATGGGAAATACTGTGGAATTTGGAACGGTTGAGAGGTATGTGGACATGGGAAAGGAAAAGAGATTTATTAGGATACAATATTTATGCAAACGAGAAAGCAAAACCTATTTATTTATTTTACAGTTTGTTTAATGTGATAGTCTATTGGGCCAATAAGAGTCCATTTTCAATGAAGTCCTGGGGAAAAAAAAGCTCCAGGAACAATATAATATGAAGAGAATGCATTTACATTTAGCCCAACACAGCGCATCAGAGATACTCCAGGTACACCTAACACTGGGCAAGACCGCAGTGAAGGTTGTTGCCTGCTACAGATCCCCCACCATACCCCAAGACTCCCACTCCACATTCCTAAGCACCCTGAAAAATATTAAGGTCCAACCCAACACCCTCATACTGGGAGACTTTAACTATCCCTCCCTTAACTGAGAAAACTACTCAAGTACCAACACACTTGCTCAAAGTTTCCTAGAAGTCATCAGTTCCAATGCCCTGGACCAGCTCGTTTGCATACCACTGGGGCAGCAATATCCTTGACCTGGTCATTGCTGATATGGGCGACCGTTGCTCTGCTGTGCACCAGTTGTCAGCTCCCCCCTGGTCAGATCTGGCCACAAGCTGGTTACAATGGATATCCACATCCCATCCACACACCCCACAAAGGAAACCACCATAAAAAACTTTTCCAAAGCCATCTTTGGGCTTCTAAAAACTGAGTTGGCTAACTTTACAGTGTCTATGCAAATGGAGAGTAGGTGCAGGACTGCTGAGTCATGCTCCAATGCACTGTACGAACACATACACAAATGTATGAAATGGGCCATTCCCGGCCGAGTCATGATGCTCTCCTCCAGGAGGGGGAGGCCAGTCTGGTGGTCCCTTGTCATGGATGAGCTCTGCAGCAGAGGGAGGAAGCTGTTGCATAATGGGGTGAAGTCCCAAGACTGAGGGGACTCCCTTGTTAGCTTCAACAGGGAGCTGAGATCCCTCATAGAGTCCTCTAAAGCTAGTTGCGAAGACAGGATTGCAACAGATGCTAGGGACAACCACAGGGCCTTCTATAGTTGTGTCAAAAATCTGCAAAGCAATGCTCAGATCTGCTCGGAGCTACTACACAATGGTAACTCCTATACTGAGCCAACAGACATTGCCAGTATACTTGGCTGACAGATTCAGTGCCAACTTCACCCCCCCTCACCCCCTAAAGGGGCAATCACAATACCTGAGGAATGCCTAGTACCTAATGTTACTGCTGCTCAGGTTAAGGTCACACTATCTAAGGCCAGGAATGCAGCATTCATGGGACCTGACAACATCCCGGGCTGTGTTCTACATGAATTGCAAAGTGAACTGGCGCTACACCTGTGTGCCCTGTTCGGTCACAGTCTCATTTTGGACTTTGTTCCTGCCAAGTGGTGCACTGCTGCAGTCATCCCACTCCACGGGGGGTGGTGCGACTGCGGACCCTGGGAACTACTGCTCCATTAGCCTGATGAGCCTGGCATGTAGGGCTACGGGGGCGCATCATCATGGACCTGATGGATAAGGATATGCAGAATTTCAGGATTCTGGACCCCACGCAGATTGGATTTGTTAGGAGTAGATCTTGTCTGCTCGACTTGGTGGACTGCCGACCGGTCATGGGTGGGGTCCCACGGGGATCAGTCCTTGGCTCTCTCCTTTTTGGCATCTATTTTTCTGAAGTCCAGGCCAAAACCAAGGGACTCTGGCTGACCAAGTTTGCAGACGACTGCAAACTGGGAGCCATCATTGGCTCCCCAAATGATGTTCACATTCTACAAAGGGGCCTCGCAGAGACCAATGACTGGTGTCAGAATCATGGCCTTGAGCTCAGTGCCAAAGAATATGTCATCATTCCATTTGGGAGAAACACAATACCCATGAACTGCCACATCAATGGTGGTTCACTGAGCACCGAGGGTGTCATGGGAGATCTAGGAACACAGGTGGATGGCAGCAAATCCTTTGATGATCACATTGCCACGGTGGTCAGAAGGTCCTTCTATGTGGCACGTCTCATTACAGAGGGTTTTGCCTCCAGGAAGAGGGAGGTCATTGTCTCTATCTGCTCTTCCCTCATTGGACCAATTATCAAGTACAATGCCCCATTCGGCATGTACCTCACTGGACATATGCAGCAGTTGGAGAGACCGCAGGGGTACCTCACTGAGAGGATCCTGGGCCTTGGATGCTTGCCCTGTGTGGAGAGACTAGAAGAACTCCAACTTTTCTCGCTATCATATCACCTACTTGGTGGTGATCTCTGCTTGACCTGCAAGGCCATGTCGGACCTAGCACTATTGGATATGCTACATCTAAAGAAATCACAATCCCTATGTGCCACATATGCCAGAGACCTCAACCTCATTACCATAGTCAACAGAGCTTGTTGGAGGGACAGGTTCCTATCCCGGAGACTGCCCATGCTCTGGAATAGACTTCCCCTGCATGTCAAGCAGAGCACCTTGCTAGCCCTCTTCAGGAGAAATATTGACGAGTGGATGGAAAATAGATGATTCACCCCAGGGATCATTTCAGTGGCCCTGCTAGACAGAGGCGCCAGGTAATAATGTTGGGCGGCTTGATGCCAGGGAATCTTTTGGGCTGGGCTTGTAAAGGCTCCAGGGGCATTAGCCTAGTACACTCCTGTGAACCTATCAACCTATGTAACACTACTGAAGAATGATGGTATTACACAACATGACAAAAAATCCACAATTGCAGAGAAAATACAGTCAAAAAAGCAAAAGGTAAAATTACACACACACGCGCGCACACACACACACACACACACACACACACACACACACACACACACACACACACACACGTAAATAAGTAAATTAAAATAAGAAAAATCCATTGGTGCATATTCCTGTTAGATTTGTTACAGTGTGAAATAACACTGGGTTGATATTACGGTTTTGCATGAAATCTTAGGAGAGTTAAAGTAGGATGGGGATAAGAGGTGTTAATTGTTGAATGTAAGAAGGGGGGACAATAAGAAAAAAAAGTAGAGCAAGAGTAGGAATAAATGAGAAAAGTGAAGATTTTAGTCAGAGACGCTCAGTATGATGAAAAGAAGAGAGAAATAAGAGTGTGAGAAATGGGGAAAAAGAGGTGAGTGATGTGGGATGAGAGCAGGAACATTCACAGAGGGTTTTGAGATGGGAATGAAGCAGGGTCTTAAAGGCAGAGTGGTTGTCTGTAGTATGAATAAAAGGTGGCAGGGAGTTCCAGAGGCGAGCTAGGGAAAAGGATAGTAGGTGTTTGCCTGGAGGATGAGCAGACTTGTGCAGTTCAAGCTAATTTTAGTTATTGGATCTTAGAAGTCTGTTAGGTAGGTGCATTTTGAAGGAGGAGGCAAGGGAGGGGCAGATGGAGGGATTAAAGATGAGTTTATGGGCATGAGTAAGTTGAATGTAGGTAAGATGGTTGGGAAGTTCGAGCCAATTTAGTTTGTGTAGGGCATTGCAGTGGTGGGAGGAGGATTTATAGCCGGCAGCAAACTCAGAAATTTTGTTATAAATAACAGGAGGATAGCTTTCTTTTTAAAGAAGACTGAATGTTGGTAAGAAGTGGGGCACCATATTGGAGAGAAGGAATGAGGAAGGTGTTAGTACAGGTTTAGTGGTGGGAGTGATATAGCAGTTATGGCAGTAGGGCATACCTAGTTTCTGGTGGGTTTTCTTTATATTGTTTAGTAGGTGGGTATCATATTTTAACTGTTCATCAATAAGGACACCTAGAAGCTTTGCATGGGATGCTACCTCGAGAGAGGTATTGTTTTGACTAGTAATGGAGAATGAGTTGTTGTCTATAATGGTACTTTTCAAAGGGGAAAATAACATAATTTTAGTTTTTGATGCATTGAGTGATAGGTGATTATCTATCATCCAACATTCGATATAAGAGAAAGCATCCTGAGTTAGTTTTAAGAGAGTGGAGGTGGAAGTGGCAGAGCAGATGATCATAGAGTCATTTGCGTATTGAATCAATTTAGCACTAGGAATGTTTTGGTGGAAGTCATTTATGAAAATGTAACAGTAGGGGACCCAATATGGAACCCTGCGGTATGTCTGTATGTGTATTAAGGAAGGAGGAGGTGGCTTTTTTCCATTTGAAAGCTTGTTGTCTGTCAGAGAGGTAGCTAGAAAACCAGCTGACAGAACAGTGTGATAGGTTTAGATTAGAGAGTTTAGATAGGAGAAAGTTATAGGAGATTGTGTCAAAGGCCTTGGATAAGTCCAGAAGCAGGGTGGACACTAGACAGCTGGAATCCTGGCTTTGTTGATGATTTTGAGGAAGGAGAGAATAGCGGTTGTGGTACTGTGGCAAGATCTAAAACCATGTTGTGTGGGGGTAAGTAGGTGGTTGTCTGTGAGGTAGGGCAGAAGTTGAAGGTGGATACACTTTTCTAGAATTTTTGAGATATGGGATAAGATAGCGATTGGCCAGAAATTGGGAATGTTGTTGTTATTACCTCCTTTGTGAAGGGGAATGATATAGGCCTTTTTCCAGAGTATGGGTACATAGTTTTCTTGGACTGAGCAGTTTATTAGAATGGAGATGGGAAAAGCGATGGCATAAGCAGCAATTTTGAGGAAGTAGGAAGGAAGGTCATCAGGGGCATTTGAGCATGGTTTCAGTTTTCGAAGGAGTTATTTTTATGGTGGAAATAGGAATGGGTTTGATAGTGAAGGAAGGGGGTTGGGAGGTGGTAGTGTTAGGGGAGGGAGAGATAGGAAGAGGTGGAAGTGAAGCTTTGTTGGGGAAGGAAGTAGTTAGTTAATCAATACAAAAACAGTAGCACCAAAGATATTTGAAGAGAAATACAGGCAGAAGTAGCTGGATATGGATATGGAAAATTTCACAATATAAAATTAAGAAAACAAAGAGGGAAAGCAGAAAATAGGATATGTAATGGGGATAGGGTTGCCACCTGTTTTTTTCTTCCGGACTATCCAGAAATCAAACCGATTGTCCTGCAGTCTGGAAAACAATGTACAAACTCTGGTATTCTGTTTCAAGAAAGGAAACAGACTGAGTTTATAAAATCAGTGGATTTGCTGTGCTTTTTTACAGAAAAGCACAGTAAATTGGCAGAAAGCAGGCAACAGGAATGGAAAAAGAAGGCGTTCCCATCTGCTGATGTCACAAACGGGTGTAACTTGGACAGGATAGGGAGCAGACATTGGCAAGGGTTACAGGTGATGTGATGGGTGTGGCCTTGCTCTGGTTTAGCCTCAATGAAAGGTGGCAACCCTAAGTGGGGAAGTTAAAGAAATAAAAAATTGAAGTTACAGATTACCTGCAAAGTGAAGGATTTAGTGTGGAAACTCGAACTCTGGTAATGTCAAAGCATGATGGATTAGTGAGTCCCCAAATTAAGTAGAAACAGGCGGAGTGGGAATAGGGTTGCCACCTTTTCTTTGTGGCTAAAACCGGAGTAAAGCCACACCCCATGCATCACCAGTAATCCCACCCACCCACTCTCCCGCCCATATTCCACCCCTTTTGTGACGTCACATTTATATCACCTTGCGGGTAACACCCTCTTTTTCCATCCCTGCTGCCTGTTTTTGGCTGATTTACTATGCTTTTCAATAAAAAAAGCAGACTAAATCAGCCAATTTACAAACTCTGATAGTCTGTTTCCTTTTTTGAAACAGAATACCAAAGTTTGTACAGTGTTTTCCGGACTACTCGAGAATCAGTTTGATTTCCTGATAGTCCGGAAAAAAAACAGAGGGGTGGCAACCCTAAGTGGGAAGCATCTGATCACTTGCCACATGCAGATAATACTGGAGCATTCAGTAGAAAATCAGTACAAATATTCAGTTGGAGTCGCACAGTAAGGGAAGGAGCAGGCATCAGTGGCATCTCTGATGCAGTGAATGCTGGAGAGTGATAAGCCACTGAGTTCCCATATGAAAAAGGAACAGATGACACAGGATGCAGCTAAAGATAATATGTCACAGAAAGATGTTCTGAAACTTTCTGTAGAATTCCCACAGGACACAGAGAGCAAAGAATGTGCCCTCAGTTTATAAGAAAATGATCTAAGGGTAGAGTTGCTTAATTTATTGGAGATGTGTAGACATATTAAGATCGATGAAAGGAATAGATTACAGAAAGTTAATAAGAACCAAAAATGCAAGATGTCTGATAAAACAGATGAACACAGTAATCAAGACTATTACAAAAATTTGTGTGGTATAACAGAAGTAAATAGGATATACTACTGCACAGCTAAATTAATAACAGATAAAGTCTTATACAAAAACAAAGAGCAATAAGGGAAAGAAAGGGACAAAATCAAATGCTATCAAGGAAGCATCAAATAGAGAACACTGTAAAGTAATTAAGACAAGAAGAGTCGTTATGTGAAGAGTATAAAAGAGGGAATATATCAACATGATGAAAGCAATGTGCAGTATCAAAACAGGCCAGGATGTATCATACACTATTGCAAATAATAAACTAAAGATATAAGCACAGGCAGAAAAACTTAGAAGACATTGAAATAAATATAAAGGAAAAGTACAAAATAAGCAATTCATTGATGACCCCAAAAAGTCTTATAGAGAATTGGGAAACAAAGCAAAAATAATAGAAACACCACCAAAAAAAGAAGAAAAAGACACATTTGGAGATATATCTATGAAGACTCTGTGGAATACAACAAAGATGGTGAATGGATAAAAAAAACAAAAGAAACAGTAAAAAGTTCAAACTGTACAGGATATGAAATGTGATGAAGTAACAGCCAGACAAATTTAAATAAAACTAATAAAAGCTCCTAATTGAAATAAAACCAGGCCTAGGTATAGTACCGAAGTTCTGGCTAAGAGTAATAACATCTTTACATGAAGATTTAGCCCTGCTTGAGAATTACTTATATGCTCATCCCAAACAGACACTAGCCTGGTAACAACAGGAAAGTGATACTCCTTCTTAAGAATCAACTGCAACTTATCCCAAAAACTACAGATCAATATTTTGTCTTCCAACGATGTACAAACTATATATTGGAATTGATCAGACAGAGTTAACAGCCATTAGATGAAAACTCAGTCATGGCAATAGTATGAAAGGGTAGCAAAAGAAAGTTGTATGGAACAAAGAATAATTTGTTGCTAAAGGTGTAATGGAGAATTGTAAAAAGGGTCAGAATCTAAGTATGGCATAGATAAATTACAAAAAGTGCATTTGACAGTATCCCAAATTCATGTATAAAGGAGTGCTTACAAATGTATAAGATGCACGCTACATTGATCAGTAACATTATAGTGACCATGAAATGGTGGCAAACCACTTTGCACCCAAGACATGATAAAGGACAATCTATTATCCCAGGCATAAAAATTCAAAGGAGGATATTCCAATGTGACTCTGTTACCACTGCTCTTTTATCTTAATCCATTACATATTCTTTATGTGGATGATTTAAAACTGTATAGTTCATCAGATGAGGGTCTGAAAGCACAACTCCAAGTGGTTAAAACTTTCTCAGATGATAAAAGAATGTCAATTGGTGCTGATAAATGTGCAAAAACAACATTTAAAGCAGGAAAAGCTGCAGCACAAAGAAAATACAAGCCTGAGACAGGAATGTGATATAAAGGAACTTGAGCAGGAGGGAGTGTATAAATATTGGGAAACTGATGAAGGACTGACAATAAAACATGAGCAAATGCAAAGAAACCTCAGTAAGGAATATTTTAAAAGACTAAAATTAATACTGAAAACAGCCCTGACATCCAAGCTATAAAACAATTTTCTCTTCTCATTCTACTTGCATAAAATCAGTGTATACCAAGATTATATATTCCTTATTCTGAAGAAGCTATGGGCCTCCTTGAAATTGGTTACATGTATACATCTGCAATCGTAGGACTGTATACATACCTGCTGACTGCACTAGATCCAAACATAGTAAACAGTTTAAAACACGAAGAGAACAAATCTAAGTTGACTTCCCTGCTTAGTTTAGCAGAAGAATCTCTCAAGTGGGAATGGAAATCTGACCAGAAGAAGACAAAAGTGAAGTAATAACTAGATGTGCCAAAAAAAAAAAAAAAAAGAAAAAATAAAATGAGAAGGATCAGATGAGAAGGCAAGAAATGTGAAATAGGCATAACTATAGTTGCAAGTACAGAAAACTTCTGGAACAACCTCATGTCAATCAGGGTCTGATGCAGGAATGGTTAAGGAGAGGTGACTTTAAACCAAAAGATGAAAGATTAATATTGGTGGGCTATGTACACTTTGTTTTACAAAGTCCATTGAGCATGTGGAAGAAACAGACAAATGCAGGTTCTGCAAAACAGAATTGTAAACAGTCACATATCTTGTTGCTGGATGTGATACACTAACGGAAAAGGTCCTGTATACTGAAACGCATAATAATGTGGCAAGACTGTTGCAATGTGGATCGTGCAAACATTACAATATTGAGGTAGCTGAGAAGCATTGGTAACATGAGCCACAAAGCATTACAGAGAATGTGATGTGGCTAAGAAGCATTGGAAACATGAGTCACAAAGTATTATAGAGAATGATAGAGTTTTATGATCCATTATCAACAGTTCAGAAAATGCATCTGAGAAAAGCAGATATAGTAGTCCATGAAAAGATAAAAGTGGCATTGATCACTGAAATTGCTATACCCAGTGATTACAATGTCTTATGTACAGATAGATGCAACATTTTGAAATATCAAGATTTGCAGGCAGAAACAAGGGCAGTGTGGAAAAAGGATACCCAGACAGTTCTAATAGTAGTAGGAGCAATGGGTCTCATAAAAAAATATTTACATTTGCATTTAGATATGCTACTGATACATATAACTTTATACAAATTATAGAATAAGTCAATTCTGGGCACACTGTGGATGCTGTGAAAAGTACTTTTGGCTTACATCAAAGATTTAAACAATACTAATTTATAAACTTTAATTATACTTTGACTTAGGAATGGGGTCCATTCCCATCATGGTACTAGAAACGTGAAAGACTTGGAGAAATTAAACCAACAGTGAGAGAACACAGGTTATTAGCAAAAATTAGACACTTTGGTGGAAGAAATCCCTTATTTGCCTTTTCAGTAAGAACAAACATTGCTTGGCAGTACACACGTAAAAAGGGGCTTAGGAAAGTATAATCTAGTTATCAAAGGATATTAGACAATTACATACATTATAAAAAACATTTTAAGCACCTATAGCTTTAGCACCAAGATTTTCCTGGTTATATATCACTTATGGTGGATAAAAATGTTATACCATATTTTGATACTTTAGCTGGTATTTTGTGGTACTTTTTGGTAAATTAGTGAGGCCCTTCAGCTTATATTCAAAATGTGCAAGTTCTAAGGATTGATCATGCCTACTGTGAAGGCTGCCAGTCTAGCTGGATAGAATTTTATAGATAATTCTGTCATCTGCAAATATTAATGTGAACCACAGGCTTGTTGTCTTAAATGGAAAAATGGCTGTTGGATGTGGAACTGCAAAAAATGTAATAACAGTGCTCTCTGCTGGCCAAGTGAAGCATGTTGTGACCCTTTGATCTAAAGTCGGTTCCGGACGGTCTAGATGAAGACATTCTGTTGTTTTAACCAAGAGTTAAATTGCTAGATTTAAGCATGCAAATTTATTTTTATTGCTCTGCTTCCTGACCAGCTGCAAGATAACACAAGATGTTAAGAATGTAAATTTAGTCTCGGTTAGCCTGGGAACCCAGGGAAGTGTGAAGAATGATGTAATGGGAACCAGGAATGTGATTTTAAAAACAGAGAGAATCAGAGAGAATTATGCATTTTTGGCTTAACCATCCAACTCATCCGCACTCTGCCTGTGTTCTATATGTAAGTTATTTTAGAAGTGTGTTTTCTCTTAGAAATGGCTAGAAACTAGAAAGATTATATTAAGTGTTTTTCCGTGACGTCAGAACTGTACTACTGAATTATTTTAAGTCTTTCTCTGTGATCTCTGAACTCTTGACTAGCACTGTGTAGTAAAAAGTATTGTCTTGTGTTTTTAATTATTTATTATTAAATATTTTAAACCCTTTTAACTGTGGCTGTTTTGTGTAGAGATAATTTAAGCTCTTAAGAGTACTTGCATGCCTTTGGTAAAAATGTACAAAGCCACTCTAATAGCTTTAGCCCTGGACAATACTACCAATTGGATAATAATATTACACAGTAATAATTGGACACCCTTTATAGGGCCTTTGAGTAGCTGATAAAAATTAGCTGTGTGGTGGCAGTGATTTCTACTGTATAGTCTGGGTAAAAGGGACACAGCTGCAGCACCTGTGCCAGCCTTCCCTAGAAGTGCCTGTGTGGTTGTATTAACTCTTATCTCAAAGTGTGTGTGTGTCAGCTACTTGGGCAGGGACACAAAGCACTGGCTGATCAGAGAGGGTGCTGGAGATTTTAGTTTTCTCAGCTGGCTGAGGTCTGGACCCTATAGCTGTGCCAGTGGGGAGTCTTATTGGGGACCTGGAGAGCAAGGGAGCGACCAGCCCCAGACTGACTGTAAACTCTTTGTGCTCTTAAGGGAAATTGCACTTTACTGTGTGTATTTGTTATCCTTTCCTCCTATATGAGACGCCCCTCACTGGTGTTAGTGGTGAGGATTGAGGCCACTTGATTGCTGGGCACGGGCATCACACCTACTATTACTGAAGATATGGATTTAAATGCATTACATTTCATTAGATTGTGTGCAATAGAACCAGATGGCTTTATTGTTTTTGTTTTTCTAAGTAAAATTACAAAATAGCTTGTGCAGTGCCATGCTTGAAGTATTTGTTTAGGTAAATTTGCCTACTGGATATGTTTTAGACTGATGGAAACTGGTTGTCGGTGTGGCTATTCCCAAAAGTGATGAATTAAATAGAGCAGAAATGTATAGGACCAACAACTCAACAAGCATTGCCAACTTCCTTAAAGAGTATTCTTTGTGCATATATCACAGTCATTTAAATCAGTGGTAGAGTCTGACCAAAATAGGCTTCTGAGTGGTCGTTCTTGTTTTACTAATTTTGGATGCTAACTTGGCTAATTCCATTCAGTTTGGATTAGCTGCAGATGTGGCATATCCTGATTGTGTGAAAGTGTTTGATACTGTTCACAGATTATAAAATATTGCATACCTTATCCATCCCAGAGGTTAACTCTACAATTACTAACTGGATTTCTAATAAGCTTTACAACTGTAAAAGCAGATTAAGGGTATGCAACAAGTTTTCTTCTGAAAGGGCAATTAAAACGGCATTCCAGAGGGTTTGATACTAGGGCCTTTTCTCTTTAACATCTTCATGTCCACATTTCAAAATAAATAATGTGTATGAACTGCAAAATGTAACAACAATACAGGGATACATTGCAACCAACCCAAATGATTGTGCAGGTTGAAGGGCAACTGGGATTCACTATATACCTGCTTGCAAAGTAATGGTGCAGGTTTCAAAATAATCAAAAAAGTACCATTTTGGATAATCTGTCTGGATTTAATTAATTGAATTTTACCAGTATTTGCACAAGATAATACTCCGGGTGTGATAACTGATAATACTGTGAAATTTCACATAAATGCATATTACTGTAAGAAGGTGGTATGCAATTATATGAGGATTTTACCTATCATAACCAAACGGCAAGCTAATGTGTTAATCGTACTGTAAAAGACACTAATTAGACTGCATATTTTGTGATATCAGATGTATTAAAAAATTTGATAGGACACAAAAATCCTACAATAAAAAAATCAGATGATAAAGCATCTAAGCTGCAAAGTGGTTCTGGTGAAGCTTCATTTATATTCCGTTAGCTATAGATTAATAAGAGGTAATTTAATGCTGGTGTAAAAGTGCCTCATAGATGATATCTTGACACCAGCTGTAAGGGGTTTATTCAGGAACAACAATGTAGTTATCTGTAACCATTTTTCCATTAAAATAATAGAGGGGTTGTTCTTTTTGAGAGTAAATATGTTAAGTAACACATTGTCTATTCTCGTTGGTGTTATACATTTTCCCTTATTATGGAAAGTTGCAGTAATAACTCTTCTAATTGTGCTCCTTCTGATAACACCTGTACTTTGATTCATTATGATTAACACTGAGAAATGAACACTAAAATCAGTTCCTCCGTGGTATATTTGTAGTCTTGGACTGCTGCTGATAAAAGGGTTTTAGCACCCCAAAATAATTCAGTGGCTTGAGAGCGTGGCCAAAACCATAATAAAGAAGTCTGTTATCACTCAAAACTTTAACAAAGCAAAATTAAAAGCATCTTTTCAGAAATATATAACTGCATGCAATATAATTTCATAGGTCTTTACTAGGCTAATGACCACATGGGCCTTTTTAAGCCTATCCATGCATCCCAGATCTATGACAAGTTCTTGTACCCTCAGTAAGTATAAGCAGGGGCTTGAGAGGTGAAACATTTACAAGCAGGGGCCTAGGAGATAATCCATTTACAGACTGCCTGTGTCCATAGGTGCCAAACCAGGGATGAACTTCCCCATCTAGTTGTCCAAGTTACACTTAAATTGGGTTAGGGTGGAATTCTGATTCACGTCAATGGGGATCCTGTTCCACAGAAGGGGTAGTCTCCGAGATACATACCTGTTTCTCCAGCAGGTCCCATTTATATTACAGGCAAGGTTTAAGTCTTCAGAGTGGGTAATTCTGGTGATGTTTGTTTTGTGGATATGCAGGAGGTCCATCAGAAGGATCTGACAGTACCTTGCATGCCAGGCATGCATCTCCCCTCAACAGCCTGAAGGATATAGAAAGCATGGATAAGGCCCTGTGGTGGTCTGCATAGGACATTACTTATGCCCTGTATTCTAATGAGAAACCTCTGTGGACATTCCAGTTGTTGGATGTGCCTGGTTAGGTACTTATGAAAGTGGGCATTGCACTCAATGCTAGGTCTGATGAATGCTGACTACAGTGGAAAAATGACTTCCTTAGGCCTAGATGCCATACCTTTGTTTAAAAGTTGCACAATGTAGAATGATTTTATCACTATTGCAGAAACAAGATGGCCAAAGGCTAGATTACTGTTAACATGTGTCCCCAAGTACCTGTCTACTGGGTCAGCTCTTAGGGATGTGTTGTCAGTATGATAGTTATCAGGACTGGATGACTTCCCAAATAATACTATTATGCATTTCTTGGCATTTCGTTTTAGTCCATGGCTTTGACAACAGTTATTTGTCTGTGTCAGCCTTTGTTAGAGAACATCTGTGTCAGTGAGGGATTCCATCACTGCTCCTAATTTACTCAGCCAGAGAAGTAAATGCCAAAAAAGGATCAGGCCCAGGACAGATCCCTGAGGAACTCCCCTTGTGACTGGCTTCTTTGTAGAGGTGGACTCTCCAATGCTAACTTCTTGTGTCCTGCCTGTGAGGAAGCTGGCTATCCACTGGATGAAATAAGGGTCTATACCTAACCTCTTGAGTTTGTCAATAATGCCTGAGTTGGATATTGTGTCATATGCCTTGGCCAGGTCAAGGTAGGCAGTATGATTTGTTTTTTCCTCATCCATTGCTTTGGACATCTTCTCAAAAAATGCCTAAAGGTTGAATAGGCAGGACCTGCCCTTGACAAAACCAGACTGGGTTGGGTCCAGTGTCTGCAGGTTTCCTATGTCATTATTGATCATTTCCATGATAATTCTTTTCATGGCTTTGCACATAAAACTAGTGAGACTTAAGGGCCTAAAGTTACCAGGGTCTGTAGATGGCCTACCTTTCTGCAGAGAGAATACTGTTGCTGTTCTCCATTCATGAGACATGAAGCTTGTTTGGAGGCTACAGTTAAATAGCAATTCCAGATGGCCTGATAGCTCATGTTTTGTGCAATATAGAAGGCATCCTGGGATATTGCCTGGGTCCATTGATTCAGTGTTCTTGGCCTTAGAGTGACCATTAAAGACATGTTCCCTAGTGATCGCAGGGGAAGTTATATTTGATGGTATTTTCTGAGGTAAGGTTGAGGGGGAGAGACGGGTAAAGTTAGAGCTGAATTTGTTGGCCAGTAGGATTGCTATATGTTCTGACTCAGTATAGGTGGCTCCATTAACAATGAGTTCTGCACACAATTGTGTATTGTCTTTGAGACTGTGAACATAGCTAAAGAATGCCTTGTGGTTATCCTTGATCTGGGAGAACAAATTTACTGCAAATTTGGCTTTGGTTGACTTGATTTGTCCTTTGAGTTGTTTGTTTAGTTTGACGAGTGCTTTTATCCTGCTGGGTGCTGCACTTCTTAATTTTGCCATGATTTTCTTCCTTCTGTTATACAGACTATTGATGTGATTCCACCAGGGTGGCTTGTTTTTTTGAGTTAGTTCTGTACTTCTTCCTGGTGGTTACAGCTGCCTCTATGCAGCTATTAACATGCTTATATAGAGATTCTCTGACCAGTTCTGCATAGGTAGCAATGTTGTCAGGGTATATGGGGGAGGCTTGAAATTTTGCCAGGTTATCACTTAAGAGTAAAACGTTAGCCCTTAGAGTAGTTTCTGAATATTCTAGGGTTAGCTGGGCTTCCAGGTTTTATTTTTGCTTCACAGGAGACCATTTTGTCATGTGCTCTTACCAGCGAAGTCATTATACTAAGGAGTGTGCAGCATTCTCCCATATTAGTGAGAACCAGATACAGTATGTTTGCACCCCTGGTTGGTATACTGACAATCTGATCTGGAGTCTGTGATTACAGAATTTAGGAATCTCTGTGACTGTACATTTGGTATTGTGTATGATTCCCAGTTAATATGGGGTAATTAAAGTCAACCATGAACATGGTATTGGGTTGGATGGTGAGGGTTTCCAATACGTTTAAATACATGTTATGGGTTTCCTGGGTCATAGAGTGGGCCTATATCAAGCAAGGAAGTGGTATGGGATTTTGCCTATGAGATTTTAATGTGGAGAAGCTCAAGTGCAATGTTCTATTTGACCAGTCTTGACGTATATTTGTTTTTGATGTAAACTGAGACACCTCCACCTTTTGTCTCTGTCTGTATAGTAGTTGGTCTAAATGTGTGGAAGGCATTATAACCTTGCAATGTCAGTGTGCTCTCTGTGGCTTTAAACCATGTCTCAATGACTGCACAGATGTCAGCATTCTGTAGGGTGAAGAGAGCTTCTTGGGCATGTAGTTTTCTGTTTAGAATCCTAACATTGAGCAGAAACACCTTTAGATTTTCTTGGTTTTGATTTGCTATGTCGGAAGTACTTTCAGTTTGGCATTGCCTAAAAAAGGCACTATGGGTGAGGACAATATTTTACCTAATATTCAAAAGCCTTGAGGGAATGCCTAAGTGCAGTGTGACACAACAATTCAGTTGTTGGAGAGCAGAGCAGTGATGAGATTTATGATTGCTGGCAAATTTTGGAATTTTATTATAGCAGGATGATAGGTTGTTTAGGTCGGTTTTGCACAGGTTTGTAAATATGTGTGAGCAGTACAGCAGGGTAGATAGAAGTTGGGATCTAGCAGTGGCTAGTCTGACTTGGTTTGCCAGGAAAGCTCTTGCATGGTAGAGAGATCCAAGTTTGGCATGGACTTTTTTGATTGCCAGGAAAATGTGAATATCAAATTTCAGCCTGTCATTTATAGTTACACCAAAGAGTTTGGCATGGTTTGTGGGTTTGATTTTGGTTCCATTGGTAGAATGAATAATGAGGGATGGAGAGTGGTTACTGGATGGTTTGTTAGTGAAAATCATTAATTTGGTCTTATTAGGGTTTAGAATGAGCTGGTGGTTGGATAGGTAGTTTTCTATTTCCTGAAATGACTTTTGAGGAATTTTTACTCTAAAATCATGGACAACATTAATAAAACCACTGTTTTGCAGTATGAAAGGTATATGGGTTCAGGAGTGACACCAGACATCAGGGATACTCGACTTTAATAATGACTTTAAACTTACTAAAAAGTTAATAGAACAAGAGTCTTTCAGCACAAAAGACATATGGGTGGGAGGGGACACTAGACAACATGGAAATGCATATTACCCTACAAACACTTAAAAAAGTTAATAGAACAACAGGTTTTGCAGCATGAAAAATATAATACATATGGGGTCCAACACTAGACACCAGGGTCACTTTTCAAATAATACACTAACTTGCAAAAAAATAAAAATGGGAAAAAAAGGTTTGCACCCTGCACCCTTGGCATGGAAAGCAATCAGAAAAAAAGCAAAGCATTAATCCTCTGCTCTAGAACTAGACACAATGGATATCCTTTATATATTACTATGACTCATAGGTTCATAGGTGTGTACTAGGCTAATAGCCCTGGAGCCTTTACAAGCCTAAATAAAAAAAAATTGCCCAGGCACCATGCTACCCGATGTTAGTTCACAATGCCCCTATTCAATAGGGCAACTGGAATGATCCCTGGAGTGAACTTTCTGTTACCCACCTACTTGTCAAGATTTCTCTTAAAGAGGGCCAGAGAGGTGCTCTGCTTGACATGAATGAGAAGCTTATTCCAGAGTATAGGCAGTCTTTGGGAGAAGAACGTGTCCCTCCAGTATGTTCTGTTAATTGTGGTAATGAGGTTGTGATCTCTGGAGCCTGTGGCATGGGGGGGGGGGGGGGGGTTGGGATTTCTTTAGGTGTAGCATTTCAAGTAGGGCTGGGTTGAACATGGCTTTGTAAGTCAAGGAGAAATCACCTTTAAGTAGACGATAAGAGACTGAGAACAGCTGAAGTTTCTTGAGTCTGTCCATGTAGGACATGTGTTTGAGGCCAAGGATCCTTTTTGTGAGGTACTTTTGTGGCCTCTCCAGCTGTTGTAGGTGTCCAGTCAGGTACATGCCAAATGGGGTATTATATTCAATGATTGGTGTAATGAGGGATGAGTAGAGAGGGATGATGACCTCTTTCTTCCTGGATGCGAAACCTTTGGTTATAAGATGTGCCACATTGAAGGACTTTCTGACCACAGTGGCAGTGTGGTGGTCGAGGGGGAGGTGGCTGTCGACCTGGGTTCCCAGATCTCTTATGGCTCCTTCAGTATTCGGTGGGCTCCCATCAACGTGGTAATTTGTGGGAACTGAGTTTTTTCCAAAGGGCTGAGAACACATTTTTTGGTGTTAAGCTTCAGGCCATGGTTCCGACACCAGTCATTGGTCTCAGAGAGGCCCTTTTGTAGGATGTCTGCATCACCTGGGGAGTTGATAATGACTCCTAGCTTGCAGTCATCAGCAAACATGGTCAGCCAAAGTCCTTCTGTGTTGACCTGGACTTCTGAGAAGTAGATGCCAAACAGGAGAGGGCCCAGGACCGAGCCCTGTGTGACTCCACTCATGACTGGTTGACATTCTGACTTGTAATCTGCAACTTTCACTCTGTGGGTCCTGTCTGTGAACCAATTTGCATCCTACCTAGTGATGTAAGGATTGATGCCTAGTTCGATGAGTTTATCAATGATACCTGAGTGGGGAATGGTATCAAATGCCTTGGCCTGGTCGAGGTAGACTGTATGCACTGCCTTACCCTCATCCACAACCTTGGTGACTGCCTCAAAGAAGTCAACCAGGTTCAGCAGGCAGGATCTCCCCTTGACAAAGCCAAACTGTGTGGGGTCAAGAGTTTGGAGATTGCCTATATCTTTGTTAAGCAGGTCCATGATGATGCACTCCATAGCTTTGCATACCAGACTTGTCAGGCTAATGGGGCGATAGTTCCCAGGGTCTGTAGTTGCTCTCCCTTTATGGAGCGGGATGACTGTAGCAGTGCACCATTCATTAGGGACATAGCCTGAGGTAAGGCTGTGATTAAAAAGGGCACACATATGTGGTGCCAGTTCATTTTGTAGCTCATGTTGGATGCAGCCAGGGATATTATCAGGTCACATGGACACTGTATTTTTGACTTTGTACAATGCAACTTTTACCTGTGCCACAGAAATGGTGGGTACCAGGCTTTCTTCTGGAATTGTGATAGGGCCCTTGGGGGGCGGGGGGGTAAAGTTGGCACTGATCTGTCGGCCAGTATGTTGGCTATATCTGTTGGCTCAGTATAGGAGGTGCCATTGTGCAATAACTCAGAGCAAATCTGGGTATTGCCTTTGAGGTTTTTGATATAGCTATAGAAGGCTTTGTGGTTGTTTTTGATGTCAGCTGCAATTCTGCCTTCATAGCTGGCTTTATAGGATTTGATAAGGGATCTCAGCTTTTTGTTGAGACTGATAAGGGAGGTTTTCCTGTCTTGTGACTTCATTTTTTTCTGCAACAGTTCTTCATTCTGTTGTAGAGTTTATTGATGGCTGGGGACCACCAGATTGGCTTCCTTCTTTTGGAGGAGGGTGTCTTAGTTCTATTTGGTATGGCAAGGTCCATGCATTTGTGTACATGCTCGTACAGTGCATTGGTGTATGATTCAGCAGTCATGCAGCTATTTTCCATTGGCATGGGTGCTGGGAAGTTAGCCACCTCTGTTTTTAGGAGCCCAAAGTTGGCTTTAGAGAAGTTTTTCAGGGTGGTCACCTTAGCAGGGGGTGTAGGTGAGATGGAGATTTCCATGGTGATCAGTTTGGGGTCAGATTTAACCATGGAGGAATTGACTATAGGTGTGGAGCAATTGCCTCCCATGTTACTGATAACCAGGTCGAAGATGTTCATTCCTCTAGTGGGGGTCAGAATGAGCTGGTCCAGAGCACTGAATTGATAAATTCCAGAAAGTGTTGGGTCTGTATATTGGTACTTGAATAGTTTTCCCAGTTGATGGAAGAGTAGTTGAAGTCACCCATATGAGAGTATTGGGTTGGACCTTGATAGATTCCAAGGTGCTTAGGAACTTGAAGCAAGAGTCTAGGGACATGTTTGGGGTTCTGTAGCAGGCTATGACTTGCATCTCCATCTTAACCAGTGTTAGTTGTACCTGAAGTATCTTGGATGCATTGTGCTGGGCTACCAGTCTAGAGGTGCACGTATCCTTTATAAATATGGAGACACCACTGCCTTTGGAACTTCTAGCCATTTTCTGGGCCAAAAGGTATTGAATGAGTTGTAGCCTGGGAGCACAGGGATGCTTTCTGCCTCTTTAAATCAGGTCTCCGTTACAGCACAGATGTCAACATTCCCCATTTTGAGGAGAGCTTCAAGCGTGTGCATCTTGAGATTTAGATTTCTAGCATTGTGCAGCATGACTCTCAGATTGCATTTGTTTGTAGTTGTTATGGTGGAATTTTGGTCTTTGGAACTCTGCCTAAAAAAGGCACTATAGGGGTGGCAAGAGCCTTAGCCAGTACCCGGAATCCCAGGGGTGACAGATGCAAGTCATCTCTGGCAAAGCATCGAGGTCTGTTGATCATGTCATCCCAGACAGACAGATACTGGATCCCCTTAGAATGACACCAGAAACTTAGCCAGCCAATTGTTGAAGTCAATCATTTTCTGCTCATACTGTGGTATCATTCTGGGTGACTGGAGAATACTGCTCAGAGCTAGGGTCATACCTGCCTGGGCCACATAATCAGAGAGTTCCATCACATCTCTTTTCATGTAGTCCAGGTAGGTACATCTCAGGTCATTCACACCCAAATGGACAATGACTGAGTCATATTTGTACTTGTTGTGGAGTGACCTGAGTGCATGCGTTATGTGGTGGATCCTGCCACCTGATAGACAACTGACTGTCACCTTGTCCTTGTTCAACCTAGTGAGTGGGACATCAGTGTGCTTCACAATGGAGTCTGCTATGATTAGTACATTGGGCAAAGTGTTTTGCCTTAAGCGCTTGGGTTGAGGGGCACACTGTAGTGGTGAGCTATGTGTTCTGGTATTGGTATTGCATTGTGGTGGTCGAGTGCATTTCCATCTTGGGGTCTCTTTTGTTTGTGTACATTTTTATTGAGAACCTCCATGAAGGTGGGTGTATGGTTTGTGTTTCTATGTGTGGGTTGTGATGGTTGGTGTTTTGGAGGGCTGTGTGTTCTATGTAGTGAGTCGCAGATGTTGACCTTCCCCTCTTGACCAGCTAGTCCGGTCTTGGTTGGAGCATGCACTGCTTCCAGTTTGGTGATATAAGTGCATCTCTCACATGTATGAGTGTTGGGAGGTAAGAGGAGAGGGTTGTCTGTGTACATTAGACAGTTGCCACACTGTCTCCGAATGTCCAAGTGCACCAGGTTAGCAGAAGAAAGCACAGGAAATTGCCCTAAAATCATACCAGGATAGGTGGTCATAACTAATAAGTACTGGTGCTGTTACTGCATAGGAACAGCTAGTGCTGATAGCACCTAAGTGTGCTACAATAAATGCTATAAAAGCCTGTTAAAGTGCCAGACAATTAAGCTAATTGAAGTGCAAGAAGTAAAAGAACAAGCACGTTCTAAGGGGAAAACTAAAGAGCAGACTTTCTGGCACCGGTAATAGTTTACCTCAGCTGAGCACCACTGCATGGTGCGCAAACACAGGCTTTTAAACCAGAAAGTTGAAAAGGATGGAAAAAATGCCCAAACAGCCAATAAACTACAATTTCTGGACCAGAAACCACTCCGCTTGTGGTAGATAGGCTACCTAGTGCTTACCACTCTCACTGATAAGCTAGAAGGCTTCCCTCCAACACAGAAAGGTCTGAGGGGCTCAGAAACTTACAAAACAGTCCTGGATACAGCAGGTCTGTATCTGGACTGGACTAATTACAGGAAAGGTGGGAAACAAGTTTAGAACTTTTTTTTTGGGGGGGTTGCAGAAAAGCAGTCAAAACAGTAGCAAAAACACTATAAATGCAGTACAAGCTAGCACACTCGAGTGTGTAGCAATATTAAGGCAAATACAGTTTAAATAAATGCAGATAAATTAAAACAACAAACAAGTGCAGAGAGCAGTAAATTATGAACAAATCAAAATGGAGGCACTTAGAGTAGCTCTTTCTCCTTCCTGTTGCTCTTGTAGTCTGCAGGACACCAAAACTGGATCAGCGGAGCTTAAACAAGTGCAAACCCATGTAAACACAGGCTTTTAAACCAGAAAGTTGAAAGAGACAGAAAAACTGCCCAAAGGGCCAATGAACTACACTTTCTGGGCCAGAAACCACTCCACTTGTGGTAGATAGGCTACCTAGTGCTTACCACTCCCACTGATGAGCTAGAAGGCTTCCCTCCAACACAGAAAGGTCTTGGGGACTCAGGAACTTACAAAACAGTTCTGGATACATCATATCTGTATCTGGACGACTAGTTACAAAAAAGACGGGAAACAAGTTTAGAACATTTTTTTGTGTGTGGGGGGGGGGGGGTTGATGAAAAGCAGCCAAAACAGTAGCAAAAACACTTTAAATGCATTACATACTAGCACACTTGAGTATATAGCAATATTAAGGCAAATGTAGTTTAAATAAATGCAGATAAGTTAAAAATGACAAAAAAACAAGTGCAGAGAGCAGTAAATTATGAAAAAATCAAAATGGCGGCACTTAGAGTATCTCTTTCTCCTTCCTGTTTCTCTTGTAGTCTGCAGGACACCTCAACTGGATCCATGGAGCTTAAACAAATGCAAATTCGGGCAAACCTGGGCTTTTAAACCAGAAAGTTGAAAGGGATGGAAAAACTGCCCAAACGGGCAATAAACTACAATTTCTGGGCCAGAAACTCACTTAAAAGAAAAAAGAACAAGGAAGATAAAGCTCTGAACCCCATTCCTTTGCCTTAGGAAGCAATTCATTAACATCACTTTAGTCCCCTGCAGTACAAAGCAGCTCTTGCAGTATGAGGTATTTCCTGAATAATAAGTTAGAAATTCTTATTGCCTGGTAGTACTGATTGATTGTTATGTTGCATTAGTTATGAGGAACAGGGTAGGTGTAGAAGGCAAAATTGGGGACATTGTGCAAAATCAGAGACAGCTAAAGGGAATGGGAGTATTTCTGTATGAAGAGAGCTAAACGGCTAGACTCAAAACATCTGGGCAAAGCCAGGAGGAACACTAGACAAATCCATGGAGACTTTTGAAATATTACTCCAAGACACTTAAAAAGTTAACATAAAAGGTGGAACATCATAATACATGTTCTGAACAATGATATGAATAAAACACTGATTGACCGACTGCAAAATCTGTGATTTATGAGGAGCAGGGGGAAAAAAATAAGATGATTTCTCCTGTCTACCTGGTGAATCTGGGCATACTGGGGCAGTGCGGCAACTGCCTCATGCACACAGACAATCCTCTCCTCCTACCACCCAACACTACAACCTGCAAGAGATGCACTTACATAGCCAAACTGGAAGCTAAGCTCTCTCCAGCCAAGATTGTGCTAGACAGTCAAGAGGAGAAGGTTAACACCTGCATTGTGATTGCTTTACACCTCAATCAACTCATAGCCCTTCAAAACCCACACCATCAACACCCACACATAGCAACACTAAACCCACATATGCAGAGGCCCTTAACATTAACTTGTCCAAGCAACAAGGACCTCCAAAGCTGAAGCGCAAACAAACACCAGTCACAACCAAAGTGACACATAGCTCACAACACCAGTGTGCCACCCAACAACAGCCCCTAAGGCAAGACAATGTACCCAACACTTTAGTCATAGGTGACTCTATAGTCAGGCACACTGATGTCCCACTCACCAGGCTGAACAAGGAGAAAATTACAGTCATCTGTCTGTCAGGTGCCAGGATCCACCACATAATGTATGCACTCAAGTCACTCCACAACAAGTACAAATACGACTCTGTCATTGTCCATGCTGGAGTGAATGACTTGAGACATACCTCCCTGGACTACATGAAGAGAGACATGGAAGAGCTCTTGGATCATGTGACCCAGGCAGGTATGGCCCTAGCCCTGAGTAGCATCCTGCCTTCGCCCAGAATGATACCACAGTATAAGGACAAAATGATTGACTTCAACAATTGGCTAAGCTTCTGGTGTCATTCAAAGGGGATCCAGTATTTGTCTGCCTGGGAAGACATGATCGACAAACCATGATGCTTTGCCAGAGATGGTCTGCATCTGTCACCCCTGGGATTCAGGTTACTGGCTAAAGCTCTTGCCACCCCTATAGTGCCTTTCTTAGGCAAGGTTCAAAGGATAAAACCACCACCGTAACAGATACAAGCATGCAAAATCTGAAGGTAATGCTACTCAATGCTAGAAGTCTAAACCTGAAAATGCACTCTCTCGAGGCACTCCTAAAAATGGAGAACATCGATATCTGTGCAGCAACTGAGACCTGGTTCAAGGCTCCAGAGAGCACCCCTGAAATACCAGGCTACAATTCTTACCACACTTTTCGGCCACAAAACCAAGACCGAAGCACTAAAGGTGGAGGAGTGTCCATATTCACACCTCCAGGCTAGTTGCCCAACACAATGCATCTGAAATTCTCCAGGTGCAACTAACACTAGCTAAGACTGCAATCCAAACTGTAGCTTGCTACAGATCCCCCACCATGCCCCAAGATTCTCACTACACCTTTCTAAACATACTGGAAAATATTAAGATACAACCAAACACCCTAATACTGGGTGATTTCAACTACCTTGCCATTAATTGGGAAAACTACTCGGGTACCAACTCCTTTTCCCAACAGTTCTTGGAATTCATAAATTCCAACACCCTGAATCAACTAATCCATTGTCCTACCAGGGGAGCCAATATCCTAGACCTGGTCATTACCAACATGGAAGATAGATGCTCCACACCAGTGGTCACCCCCCCATTGGTCAGGTCTGACCATAAGCAAATCACCTTTGACATCCACATCCCACCCCCCACCCCTAGTAAGGAAACCTCCTTAAAAAACTTCTCCAAAGCCAACTTCATGCTACTGAAGTCAGAAGTGACAAACTTCACAACACCCACGCAGACGGGATCTGGAAGTTCGACTGCAGAATCCTACACTAAGGCACTGTATGAGCACATCCACTTGTGCATGAATCATGCCATCCCAAATAGAACCAAGATGCTCTTCTCCAAAAACAAGGAAGCCAATCTTGTGGTCCCCTGATATAAACAAACTATACAACAGAAGGAAGAAACTGTTGCAGAAAAGAAGAAAATACCAGGATGCAAAAACTCCCTCACCAGCCTCAGTAAGAAGCTGAGATCCCTCATAAAATCCTCAAAAGCTAGTTACGAAAATAAAATTGCCGAAGAGTCCAAAGACAACCACAAGGCATTCTATAGTTATGTCAAGAATCTAAATGGCAATGCTCAGATCTGCTCTGAGCTACAACAGAATGGCATTAAATATACTGATCCCAAGGATATTGCCAATATCCTGGCATATCGATTTAATGCCAACTTCACCCCCCCTCTCACCCCCTAAAGGCCCTATCTCAATACCAAAAGATTGCAAAATTCCAATAATCACGGCCACACAGGTAGAAACTGCACTCTCCAAAGCTAAGAATACAGCATCCATGGGACCAGATGACATCCCAGGCTGTGTACTACATGAACTACAAAATTAACTGGCACCTCATCTAAGTGTCATGTTTAATCATAGCCTCACCGCAGGCTTCGTGCCCACTGAGTGGCGCACAGCTACAGTTATCCCGCTCCACAAGGGAGGATCCGCCTTGGATTGTGGGAACTACCATCCAATCAGTCTGACAAGCTTAATCTGCAAGGGCATGGAACACATTATCATGGAACTTATAAACAAAGACATTGGCAATCTTCAAACACTGGACCCCACCTAGTTTGGGTTTGTGAAGGGCCGATCTTGTCTCCTGAATCTAACTGACTTCTTTGAATCAGTCTCCAGAGCTGTGGACAAGGGTAAGGTGGTCCACACAGCCTATCTGGACCTCGCCAAGGCCTTCAACACCATCCCCCACTCTGAAATCATAGATAAACTTACTAAGCTGGAAATAAATCCCTACATCACTCAATGGGTTGCCAAGTGGCTTACTGATAGAACCCAGACTGTAAAAGTAGCCAACTCCAAATCCAGCTCCAGACAAGTGGAGTACCTCAGGGTTCAGTCCTGGGACCACTCTTGTTTGGCATCTACTTCTCTGAAGTATAGGCCAACACTAAGGGACTCTGGCTAACAAAGTTTGCAGATGACTGCAAACTGGGAGCCATTATTGAATCCCCAAATTATGTGGATATTCTACAAAAAGGCCTTACAGAAACAGATGCCTGGTGCCAGAGCCATGGGCTCAAGCTTAATGCCAAGAAATGTATAGTTATCCCCTTTGGAAAAAAACATGTACCCATGAATTACCACATAGGTGGCAGGGCGCTAAACATCAAAAGTGTGATGAGAGACTTAGGGACACAGGTGGACAGTGGTCTCACTTTCGATAACTACATCACCACAACAGTCAGGAAATCCTTCTATGTGGCACACCTCATCACTAAGGGCTTTTCATCCAGGAAAAAGGAGGTCATTGTCCCACTGTATTCATCCCTCATTAGACCCATTATAGAGTATAATGCCCAGTTTGGTATGTACCTCACAAGACATCTGCAACTGCTGGAAAGGCCACAGAAATACCTCACTAAAAGAATCACAGGCCTAAAGCAGATGCCATATGCTGACCGTCTAAAAAGCTCCAGCTATACTCTATGGCATATCGTCTACTCAGAGGTGATCTCTGCTCAACATACAAAGCCATGTCAAACCCTGAGATGTTGGACATGCTCCACTTAAAGAAATCCCAATCCCTCAGAGCCACATGCTCCAGGGATCTAAACTTTGTCATCACAATGAACAAAACATGCTGGAGGGATAGGTTCCTGACCCAGAGACTCCCCATACTCTGGAATAGACTGCCCATACATGTTAAGCAGAGCGCCTCAATGGCCCTCTTCAAAAGGAACCTTGATGATTGGATGGGAGATAGGAAGTTCACCCCGGGGATTATGTCAGTCACCCTGCTAGGCAGGGGCCCAGAGAAGTAAATCTTGTGGGAAGAAATATCCAGGGAATTGTTATGGCTAGGCTTGCATAGGCCCTAGGGCCGATAGCCTAGTACCAACCTATGAACCTATGATACATCAGGGACAGTCTGCCAGCTCACCTGACATGTAATAGGTAACTGTGTGTGTGTGTGTGTGTGTGTGTGTGTGTGTGTGTGTAAGTGTGAGAATTACTTGAGGGGGAGTTGCCTGTGCCAGTGAGGTGCATGAACCACCAGTGGTGATTACAGCAGGAAAGTGTTCGTGTTAGCAGTAACACCACATGAATCAGAGACATGCAAATTAGCCAATAATAAGGTCTTTTCTCATTGTAGTTAATGTATCCTTGAATCACATTTTCTACAGTCATGGAGAACAGCCTCTTTTGGCTGCAGCTGTTACCACTGACAGTGGAATTCTTTCTGATGGTCAGAACTGTCCACTTATAGAATCCAGAATAATGAAGTAACAAAAAAGCTTCAAAATTCTGATAGGCAAAAAATTTAACAATTAAATTGGTAAGAAGTCAAACTAGGCTGTTTATGGGGGGAGAGAGATGTGGCAAAATACTTATAGATACAGTGTATTGTGGTGTACAAAGAGTTAAAGTAAAAGTTAAAATGTATTAAGCTGCATGTGGCCAAGCACAATACAAATAAAATCTAAAACATAATAACAAGCTCACAAAACAATATATAAAAAAGAAATTAAAGCAATAAATATTCTGTAAATGAAATAAGTGTAGTTTGAGAGCCTGGGTTTTAACAGGCATTGGATAATAGTAATATTCATATTACTTGTAGAACTACTTGATGACATACAGTCTCATCTATGATTCAGGTGCAGTGGAAGAGGAAGGCAGACCTTATTAGGTATACTTAGTGACTGGTAATATCAAACTATCACATGCCTAAGTAAGTACAATAAAATGTAGTAAAACTATCATTCTTGTAGGCTGTTTTTTATTTACTTTCCTTAATAGCAACCCACATGCAGCAGACCCTGAGTTATATTCATACAGAAGTGCACACCAAACAGGTGATGTGTGTATGAATGAAAGGGTACTGTACTCATATGAATTAATCCATGGTTTTCTTCCCTTAAAAATATTAAACTTTTCCCTGCATTCTGAGCAAACCTAGAGAGACAATGCCTGTGACATATTAATTAGGGAGAGGGGTACTGACAGTGAAACTAAGGTACAAACTAAAAGAAAAGTCTAGCCAAGCTGGACTTTCCACTGTGTGATTCCTTGAAACCTCTTGCATTAGAGGTAACATGGGATGTATGCAAATGACCTTTTAAGGACATCAAGGGTTTCAAGGTGTTTCAGCTATATGGCAGTTCTGAATGTCCATGACTTCTTTTCCCTTTGCCATCTGTTATGGTCAAATTCAGGCCAATAATGACAAACCTCACTAGCTGTGGATATGCATGTTTCAGCCTTCTTATGGCCTCATCAGCACAGCATAATTGGAATGTCTGGCTAATATTTAATACAGACTTGTCGTACCCAACTGATGTCCTTAACCATTAGGATGACTGCAAAATATCCCAACTAAAAAACTAAAAAAACTGAAATGCCTGATGTCCTAAAGGTGTCATTTGCATATATCCCATGTTACCTCTAATGCAATAGGTATCAATGAATCACACAGTGGAAAGTCTAGCTTGGATAGATTTTTGTTTTAGTTTTTGCTAATTGGTTTTTCTGTGACACCTTGGTGCACATTGTTTTAGTTTGCTAGTTGGAATATTTTTCAGTTCCCCTAATAGTTAAGGACATCAGTTGTGTATGACAACCCTGTGTTTCCAAATGTTAGCCAAATATTCCACTTATGCTGTGCTGATGAGGCCATAAGAGGGTCAAAACATGCATGTACACAGCTAGTGGGGGGTTGCCTTTTTTGGCCTGAATTTGTCAATGCAGACATAGAAAGGAAAGAAGTCATGGACATTCATAACTGTCATATAACTGAAACACCTGATGTCCTTAAGGGGTTATTTGCGTATATTCCATGTTATCTCTATTGCGTGTGTTCAATCGGTCATTTAGGCACACTGTCAGGCTCAGGGATAGACACATTGTCCCACAGCTGTTTGTGATCTTGCAAACTACCATGGAATATGATTCATTTACACCTGAATAGCAGAGCTTCTTTGATTAAATGGAACAAAGGAGAAGGTGACCCTAGTCACAGATGCACCATGGAGGGTAGTGATACTTTGAGGATGACTCTGTTATTTATAGAGAATCATGGCTGGCTTTTTGTATCAATGATTCACCAGGTAATATAGTTTAGTTCTGATACAGAAGAGTGATAGGTTTTGTAATGGCTGATGTGGTGGTCTCTGGGCTATAGATAATGACATAGAAGCTAAAGTGCATAATACTCATTTGTCTCTGTTTTATTTACCTTTGTTCAATGGGTAGGTGCACTACAGGAAACAGTGCCTTTTTTAAAGTATAACAGCAAATAAAGTCTACATCAGACAGAATATGAGGTTCATTCCAGGTGAATCATGTTACTATATGACAGAGTACAACATGAAGCAGCAGAACATAATAAATCATTATACACTACAACGTAGT
Source organism: Protopterus annectens (assembly GCF_019279795.1). Classification (NCBI taxonomy): domain Eukaryota; kingdom Metazoa; phylum Chordata; order Ceratodontiformes; family Protopteridae; genus Protopterus; species Protopterus annectens. The sequence goes on along the minus strand of NC_056751.1, from coordinate 535,685,401 downwards.
TTAGGGACAGGTGATACAAAACAGAGTCAGCTAGTAGAAGGTATTGCAGATTCCTGTTGTACAGAAAATAGGATAGGAGATTACATGACTGGAGAATTATAAAGGTGTTGTACTCTTCAGTTTTTACTAGTGATCTCACATCAGGCACATTACCCTCAGTCTTATTTCAACCTCACTGATAACTCTAGTGCTACGTTCCTAGCTGGCAAACCTTTGAACATGTCCCTGGTTTATGATTAGATTGTGAGCATGTACAAAGCAGAGCATCAAAGTGTATTGCAATCAGTACCCCATGCACATGTCTTAAGGACACTACAGCTCACTAGTGTTAATGTGCACACATATGCATCTAAATGTGACTCCACATAGTTCTATATATTAAGTAGAATGTAAACTCATTTTTATTAGGCACAACAAACTGGCAGTGAGCCCAACCTATGCACAGTGACTTTTCAAGGTCACAGGCTGAAATTTTATTAAGGAAGAGAAAATTAAAAAATGCAGAACAGCTTAGATGAAACCTCACACTGGCATACATGTCAAATGTGACAAGTGAATATTTTATGAATGGTGAACAAATGTCCAATTAGACTACTTCTGTGAAAGAAAATAAGCTAAGCAGTAATTAGAAACTGACATCGGTTACATGGAATTATTTTTTGTGTGCAAACAACATTGTATGGCAGTACAAATGCTTTCTACAAAAGGAAGTAATTAAGAAAAACATACACTTCATAAGTTGTGTGGTATGATTATCTATATGACTAAAGTGAGCAACAGAGACAATTGTTTGCTTAACAGAAAAACTATTTCTGATTACATACATAAAGACTTATTTTTGCACTCAACTTATTTATTCAAAGGAAACAAGCACTTTCATTTGCAGATGGGGAAAATGTTTTGATGATATAAATTAAAGTTACTTTTATATAATAGCTAGTTCCAAATGGAGAGATAGGGGTCTGAATGGAGAGAGAAGCAAACAACCAAAGGAGAGTGGTAGTGCTGAAATTTAATTCATCCCCAAGTCTTGGTGAGTACCTTCATGAGGTGGAACCTGTTTTTTCACAAAATCTCACCAAAATGACACTGATATATAGACTGTATTTACATAGCATACATCATGGACAAAAGTATGTTAAAAATAAAAAAGATAGCTGGGTGCACAAGACCCAGGATAGAAAAGTGCCCAATCCTGGTAGGTGCACTGGTGCCAGAAGTAGAAACAATGACAGTGTAGAATCCTCAAAATACGGAAACATTCATACAATGGGGTCAGGCCAGGCCTAGGAGGAGGATGGCTCCTTTTTGTAGAAGGAAGTAACAGCCCACAAAAATCACAAAAACTGATAGGCCAAAGAAGAGCCATAAAGACGATAGAGTGGACTATCGAGGATAAGAAAGAAATTATGTATTGTTACTATTATGCAAAAAGCCCACCATTTCTAGACACAAAATATACAAAAAGATTAAGACAGAAATTAGAGGAAAGAAAAATACCTCCACAAGAAAAACTTTCAGAAGCTTCAAATAAAAAAAGTTTGTTCATTTATACAACAGATTTGTGAAAAAACAGTAAGTATATAGACTAAGAAACTTTGATCTGTTTGGAAAAAGAAGCATCTGAGGAAGTGCAAAAATATATACAACAAAACCTAGAGATTTTTGAAAAGTATAAAAAAGAAATATGGACATGGGAAAGAAAAAGATATTTGATATTGTGTAATATTTAGACAAAGGTGAAAGCCAAATTAATCAATATAGAGAAGCAGCCCCAAAGATATTTGAAGAGAAATACAGGCAAAGGCATCCAGATATGGGAAATTTCACAGTAAATAATATCACAAATTGGGAATGTAGAAAAGAAGATTAGTAAAGTAGAAGTTAAAAAAAAATAGAAGTTGAAATTGTAGAGTGCCTGCAAAGTGAAGGATTTGATGTAGAAGGTCTAACACAGGTTACATCACAGCAGGATAGAATGAGCCCCCAACGTAAGGAGAAACAGGAAGATCAGGAGACATCTGAAAAAGAAATATGGACATGGGAAAGAGAGAGAGATTTAATATGGAGTAGTGTCTATGCAAAGGAAAAAGCAAATCTAATCAATATAAAAGAAATACAGGCAAAGGAATCCATTAATGGAAAACTTTACGATACAAAAAATAAGACAAAGTAGAAAAGGAGATTAGTAATGGACAAGTTAAAGAAATAGAAACTGAGGTTATGGAGTACCTGCAAAATGAAGGATTCAGTGTAGAAAATCTAATCTAGAAAGCACCACAACAGGATAAAGCAACAGACCTCCAAGTTAAGGGGAAATCAGTGCGACAGGAAAGCAATTGGTCAGGTGCTATATGAAGATATTTTGGAGCTTTCCACAATAAACCAGTATAAATGTTCACTTGAAGTTGGACAACAAGGGAAGGAACAGAAAACTGTGGAAACTGATGCTGATGCAGTCAATGTTGATGAGTGATAGTTCGGCGAGTTCCCATATGACAGAGCAACAGATGGCACAGGATGAAATTGAAGACAATGTCCCACAGGAAGATGCTAAAGAACTTTTTATAGAATTCTCACAGGAAATGGAAAACAAAAAAATGTGCCCTTAGTTTAGAAGAAAATTAGTTAAGACAAGAGTTGCTTGATTTGATAGAGATAGATAGACTGCAGAAAGTCAATAAAACCCAAAAAGTCAGAAATTTGATAAAACAAATGGATACAGTAATTAGGACTGTTCATGGAGATCCATGCAATATAACATATGTAAACAGGATATAGTATTGTGCAGCTAAATTAATAATGGATAAAGTTCTACCACAAGAACACAGGGTAGTGAGGGAAAGGAAGGGGAGAAATTGAATACCATTATGGAAGTATCAAACAGAGAAAACTATAAAGCAATTAAGACAAGAAGTGTCACTGTTAGAAGAGTATAGAAGTTGGAACAGATCAACAAAAAATACTTAGAAAGATAGACGTGATAAAAGCAATGTGCAGAATTAGAACAGATCAGGATCTATCATGTACCATCACAAATAAATTAAAAATCTCAGCACAGGTGGAAAAAACATAGAAGGTACACAGATAAATATAAAGGAGAAGTACAAAATAAGCAAAAAGTTCTACACACAAATTGGGAAACAAGGCTAAAGGAATTGAAAGACCACAAAAACAAAGAAATATATATATTTTTGGAGAAGTATTTATGAAGATTCTGTGGAACATAACAAAGAAGCTAAATGGATAGAAGTAGTAAAATAAATAAGCTTAAAGGTACAGGATATGAAATGGGATGAAATAACAGCCAGAGAGATTGAAACAAAGTTAAGACAAGCCTTGAATTAGAAAACCTCAGGCCCAGATGCAGTATCTAACTTCTGGTTAAAAGTATTAATATCTTCGCATGAAGATTTAGCCATGAGTAAAAATAATTTATATGCCCACCCCGAACAAACACCAACCTGGCTAACAACAGGAAAAATGATGCTCCTACTTAAGACTGAACCTGCAAGCTACCCTAAAAATTATAGACCAATAACTTGCATTTCCGATGATGTATAAACTATACACTGGAATTGATGCTGACAGAGTTTATAGTCATTAAGAAGAAAACTCAATTATGGCACGAGAGCAAAAGGGCAATAAAAGAAGTCATATGGAACAAAGGATCATTTGTTAAATAAAATCATAGTGGAGAACTGTAAAAAGGGGGAGAATCTAAGTATGGCATGGACTGACTACAAAAAAGTATTTGATAGTATCCCACATTCATGGATAAAAGAGTGCTTAAAAATGTGTAAGATACACCTTACACTGATCATCTTCATTACAATGACCATGAAACAGTGGCAGACCACTTTGCAAATAAGCCATGGTAAAGGACAAATTATTATTCCAGGAATAAAAATTAAAAGGAGGATATTCCAGGGTGATTTTCTGTCACAGCTGCTATTCTGTTTTGCCCTTATCCCATTAAGCTGTCTACTTAGCTTAGGCCACGGCTATAATTTGGGTCCTAGAAAAAAAAAAAATTATAAACACTCCTCATCTTTTCTTTGTCGATAATTTAAAACTGTACAGCTCATCAGATGAGAAACTGAAAGCACAACTGCAAGTTGTCAAAACTTTTTCAGATGATATAAGAATGTCATTTGGTCTTGATAAATGTGCAAAAGCAACCTTTAAAGCAGGAAAACTGCAGAATGAAGAAAACATCAGGTTTGGGACAGGAATGTGAAATAAAAGAACTTGAGCAAGATGGAGTGTATAAATATTTGGGAATTGATGAAGGGTCAACAATAAAATAAGAACAAATGCAGATAAAACTTAGGAAGGAATACTTTAGCAGACTTAAATTAACCCTGAAAACAGCGTTGACATCTAGGAACAAAATCCCAGCTATAAATCAATTTGCTCTTCTTGTCCAAACTTACAGTTTTGGAGTGACTGACTGGCCCCAAAACATGTTGGATACATTAGACAGGAAAACAAAAAGGATGTTTTATGCTCACCAAATGGTTTATAAAAATCAGTGCATACCAAGATTATATATTCCCCATTCTGAAGTAGATATGGGCCTCCTTGAAATTGATTACATGTATAGGTCTGCAATCATGGGACTGCACACATCTGCTGACCTCAGAAAATCCAAACATAGTGAATATTTTGAAACATGAGGAGAATATGAGAAGACTTCCCTGCTTAATCTAGCAGAAGCATATCGGCATCAAGCAGGAATGGAAACATGTAGATTAAAATCAGGCAGCAACTGAATGTGCCAAAAAGCAAAAGAAAGAATGGTACGTTTAGGACCAGATGAGAAGGCAAGAAATGTGGAAAATGCATAAATATAGTTGCAAGTATAGCAAACTTCTGGAAGAACCTCATGTTGATCAGGAACGAACACAGGAATGGTTAAGGAGAGGTGAATTCAAACCAAGAGATGGAAGGTTAATATTGGCAGCCCAAGATAGTGGGCTACGTGCAAGTTGGTTTACAAAATCCACTGAACATGTGGGAGAAACAGACAAATGTTGGTTTTGTAAAACAGAAACAGTTGTACACCTCGTTGCTGGTTGTGACATACTAATGGTAAAAGGACTGTATACTGAAAGGCATAATAATGTGGCAAGACTATTGCAGTGGGGATTGTACAAACATTATGGTACTGAAGTAGCTGAAAAACACTAGAAACATGAGCCACAAAGAATAATAGAAAATGGAGTGCACATCACATAGTATCACCCATTACCAACAGTTCAAAAGATAAATACTACAAAACCCAATATAGTGGTCCAAGAAAAGAAGACAAAAGTAGCACTGATCATTGAAATTGATACACCCAGTGACTACAGTGTCTTGTATACAGACAGACACACCCAGTGACTACAGTGTCTTGTATACAGACAGACACAAAGTCAGAAAATATCAGGATTTGCATGCAGAAATGACAGCAATGTGGAAGAAAGATACCCGGGCAGTTCCAATAGTAGTAGGAGTGACAGGTCTTATAAAAAAGAATCTACAATCATATTTAGATATGTTACCAATACAAGTAGCCGCGTATGAATTGCAGGAGTCATTACTGGGGACATTGTGGGTGCTGTGAAGAGCACTTCTGGCTGACATTAAAGATTGAAACAATACTAATTTCATCAACTTTAATCATACTTTGACTTAGGAATGGGGTCCATTCCTGTCATGGTATTAGAAACCCAAAAGACTTGGAGAAATTAAAAAAAGAGTGAAGCATAAACATTTTACATTTTTGGAAATACTATCATGGTATACAGAAGTTAGAAGAAAGTCAGAATGAATTCTGATATAAAAATATACATAAAGGCAATTTTAGCAATAAATGGGCATGCCTGCATGGAGCTGGCACCTCGGTGTTTCGTAAAAATCTACTGCCAATCATTAGTGGCCGGAGTAACGCTGCGGCAACCCCTTACTGGGAAAAGCCAAAAGACAAACATGCACAATAAGAATAAATCCATAATTTTATATGAAAGCAGCTTTTGCAAAACAGTTCTGGATAACACATTTGTTACACAAAATATAGAAAAGAAGTTGTCATAAAGCAATTAACAACATCATGTACAAGTGACTTTTGAATATTGATGCATGATGTAAGTGTATTACAATGCCTTAAAAATAAAGATAGACAAAAAATGTTAGTGTGTGTGAGAAGGCTGATTGTAAGGTTACTGTATAAACCTGATCTTCTTATAGTGCAAGAATAGAACTTTACTGCAAAATAAATAATATTGAAAATCAGAAAAAGATTTCACTACTAAATAATGTGATGAGCACCAAACATGTGGGTTGCATATTATTTGCACCAGATAAGCCTCTTATAACCAATCCAAAAAACAGTAGAGACTTAACAAGTCTGAACATAAACTGTAATTGTTACTGCAGAATGACTTGGATACCACAAGAGAAATCAGCTTAGAAACAAGAGTGTGGGTGGTATTCGTTATTCATACTCCAATGCTTCCCAAAAGCAGGATGAGAATGTGTGAATAACACCATTTCACCTGTACTTAAATCAGCAAACTGCAAGTGGTGCTGCTTTTACAAGTTGTTAGTGCTCTGAAGGAATGCTCATTGTAATCTTGCATATCTGATCCAAGTGTTTTATATATATATATATATATATATATATATATATATATATATATATATATATATATATATATATATATATATTTATATATATATATATATATATATATATATATATATATATATAAAATTACATTTAAATTACAGTTGATATACTTACATTGGTTACATGTTCCACATCTGGTGGTACCCTTCTTTCTTGTAATTTGGTTACCTTTCTTACCATACTCTAACATCCTTTTCAAATTGCTACCTGTTTTATATACAGTAATAGGATACCTTCCAACTATTTCACCAATAGAACTAGTACTAGATATCAAATACCAATGTTTGTTAAGTATTTCTATAACAACATTTGTATAAGGATTGAACGTGATTACACAAACTTTCCTATCACGTTCTACATCAATTCTTGGGGTACACATAAAGCTTTTCCCCAATAAGGGGATATATTTGTGACCCCATTGTGCCTTAACATAGGCAATCACTCCATCTAACATACCTAAAGGATAACCACGGTCCTGAAATAATTTGTGTACTACATCCAATTCAATTACCATGGTTTCCCTAGTGGACGACATCCGAGCAACTCGTATGCATTGTCCTTTGACAATGTTTTTAAAAATATGTAAGGGGTGGTAACTACTATAGTGTATATAATCATTTGAAAATGTAGGTTTTCTAAATATCTTTGAAGCAAACCCTACCCCTGTGTTACTAATCCATGTATCCAAATAGGCTATACCTTTTTTATCTGATTGAAACGTAAACCTCAAAAAATCAGTTGTGTTGTTTAAATATTCTATAAATAGAGGTATTTTCTCTATTGGGCCTTTCCAAATGATAAACACATCGTCCAGGAACCTTGTGTATAACCTAATGTACTGATAGAATTCACTGGTGAACACAAACTTGTTCTCCCACTCCAGCATGACCAAGTTAGCAAAAATTGGGGCACATGAGGCCCCCATTGCTACTCCTTGAATCTATCTGAAGTGTTCACCTGAATAAAAGATGTAATTGTGGTCTAGAACCAGACCCATCATATCAATAATAAGGTTAATTTTGTCCCAACTCAAACCAGAAAACTTGGTCAAGCTGTTGTAAAAGTATTCCAAACCAATAGTACCCGGTATACATGAGAAAAGGTCCTGAACATCTACTGTTAGGAATGTTAGATCTTCATCCCATACATCCGTTGTCAATTTACTCAAAAAGTCCCAAGAATCTTATACTAAGTGAGAAACTTTTGTGTAAATCTGTTTCGTCCAATGGTCAATGGTAACACCTAATTTGAAGGTTTTGGATTTAGATCCTGAAATAATGGGTCTAAACGGAGGGTATTCCAAATTTTTGTGTATTTTAGGTATCCCTATTATGTGTGACATAGTAGGATATTCCATTCTTAAATATTCTTAAAGCTCACTACTAATTCTATTGTCTAATAGATATTCCTCTAAGGCTAGATCTATACACCTATATCCAATATTTATTTGATTTAGCGATATCTGTTCATAGTTACCCGAACCATACAATATGTTATGTATTTCTCTTTGGTATTGTTGACTATCAAATATAACGATACCTCCGCCCTTATTGGGCTTCATAATTCTGATCTCCTCATTAAAGATTAGTTCTTCCAAACATTTTCTTTCACCTAAACTTAAATTATCATTATGACTAACTAAACTGTTGTGATTGCACTTTATATCTCTATACAAGGTATAAATGTCCCTACAAACCTTTTTCTCGTATGCTGCTACTTGAGCATTCATAACAGGAATGTAGGAGCTTTTCTTAACTAACCGAGACTTGTTTAGATTGGTATTGTCTTTGGTGTCATTAAATTGTATAGCCAAATTTAATCTTCGACAAAAGAGCTTAATCTCTTTAATAACATCAAACAAACTAAAGTGCACAGTAGGAATAAATTTCATTCCTTTACTAAAAACTGTAGTAATTTCCTGTGTTACTTGCAAGTCAGTATAATTATATACATTGAACCCACCATAACTATAAGTCCTGGGATAGGTTTGTGGATGCAACCCAGCATCATTATTTAACACAACCTGTGTATCCTTAACCTGTATGATATTCTCACCTTGCATACTATTTAATGCTAACCCATCGTTAGACTCAAGTTGATCAGAATCAAATTGAACAAAGTAATTACAAATATGGGGGGTCCGACTACCCATTTGATTTTCATGTACTTCATTTATTATCTCCTTTGATGTTTCTTGGGTGCCGGATAAAATCTCCCTCCCTGAAAATTTTCTTCTTCGTTGGCCCTGTAATTTCTCCGTCTACCTTTTGTTTTAACTACCTCAAAAACACCCTCATTCTCAGTGTTGTATTGGGGCCATATATATGCTCTACCATTTTTATATAGTTCCAAGTCTCATTCTATTTTATGCATTTTTCTATTAAATACATTATTCACTTTGTTTTTAGCATTAAGAAATTGGTTCGTATATAAATCATACCATTGGGTAAAATTCACATCATGTATTATACATTCATTCAACTCTTCAACTTCCTGTAAAATAAACACAATTTTCTCATCATTACATTTTATAAGTTGTTTCATATAGGTATATCCGAATCCATCAAACATCTTATTAAACTCTGACACAACCTTAGAGTTGTAAACGATTCCAAGTGGTAGTTTAAAGAACCGTAATCCCTTAGGGACTACTTGTAACATTAAGCATTTCTCCAAGTAAGCATTATCAATCTTAGCACTCCTAAGTTGTATTAATTTTTTGCCAAGTGTGTGAAATATTGGTTTTAACATCATCACCTAAAACATTAGACCCGTTTCTACTATACTTATTTTTAGAAACAGACTTCCCCATAAAGTCGTATTCATCTGCTAAAAAATCATTTAAAACATTAGAAACATTTAAATCACAGTTATTGTTTACACAATTATCTCTTGATTTCAAACAACCAGTTCTAGGACTGGATATTTTGTCTTTTATTCCAGTACCTTTTTGCAAAGTTGTTCCTTTGCTAGCTATAGCTGAATAAGTCCTCAATTGCTCGCGCTGCTTAGGTCGCGCTCCCATTCTCACATTTTCTTCATTATTATGGAATAAGCTGAAATCAAACGTGAAGTCAGCTTCGAGAGACACGTTAGCATTCGTGTCCTTTATGTCCAAGTTTTGTTTAAGGCTTGGAGTGATAGCCTCGCGCTGACCGTTAGGTATTTCACTCACATTACTAGTTCCATCAGCGTCTATAGGCACTGCCTGTAATTCTTGAGAATTAGTTAACTGTTGACGCTTAGCGGTGTCTCCACCTTGCGCAATTGTCTCAGTAAGCTTGCTTACTAGTTCCAATAGCTTGTTTACGTCAGACTGCAGCGACGTTACTTCGGACCGTAAAGTTAGAAACTCCTCTCTACTCAATGAAGTCCCGACTGGATCCAAGTCTGCCATAGTACAACCGATAAAATAATTCCAAAGGCACTCAACTTTTAACACCAAAACAGCAAAACCAGATCCTCGGACTCGAACAGAGAAGATATTCCACAAGATGTTATTCCAATGATTTATTCACAATAAAATGGCATGAATAAAATTCACTGCACAGAGCTCTATAGAACAAGGTTTAGCGCTTTCATCTGATACATCCCAGACTTCATCAGAACCAATTAGCTCCTTAATTACATTGTATTTATACCATTTTTGGCGCCAAAAATGTTCATTCAAATTTCATAATATTATAATACATTATTTAAAATACATTCAATGTAAAATTGTGTTCATGTGAAAATTTGAGTCTGTTCCTAACAACCATCCCCTATCCTAAATATACCATAAATATTAAATAAATATTACATAGATAATAATCATTCACTAGTTCTATTGGTGAAATAGTTGGAAGGTATCCTATTACTGTATATAAAACAGGTAGCAATTTGAAAACGATGTTAGAGTATGGTAAGAAAGGTAACCAAATTACAAGAAAGAAGGGTACCACCAGATGTGGAACATTTAACCAATGTTAAGTATATCAACTGTAATTTAAAAATTAAGTTAGATAATGTAACAAAATCCACCATATACTGTAGAAATGGGAACTGTAATACTCAACGCATTGTATATATTGCTATATGCTCGAAATGTTCAGCCTATTACATAGGCAAAACCGAGAGGAAATTTAAGACACGTATTTACGAGCATTTATATAGGATTAAGAAAAATGATCCCAAGAATGCCTTAAGTAAACATGTTATTGAAAAGGGGAATGAACACTCTTTTACTTTTGCTATTATAGATCAGGTAGAGGTGGTAGACAGAGGAGGAAATTGGAAAACATATCTGGCATGGGTAGAAAGTAAATGGCAAATATGCTTGGATGCCACGACACTCCCCGGAATCAATGATAGTATTAGTTTAAAACCTTTTTTGATCTTGAACTAAAGTGGTAGTAAAAAATTTTCTTGTAAAAAATGTTTTTGGTTATTGAACCAAAGTGGTAGTATTGAACAGAATTATTATATTTTAGTAAGGGATGTATAGTTAAATAGTTAGTGAAGTTTTGGTTTACAATACAAAGATTTATATGTTGACATTTATCCAGGTACAATTCTAACAACTGTATTGTGCCATTAGCAATATTAGAAGAGTATTGTAAATTATTTTTGATAATGAAATTATTTTTGATAATGAAATTTTTGAGAAATTTTTGATAGTGAATGATTATTATCTATGTAATATTTATGGTATATTTAGGATGGGGGATGGTTGTTAGGAACAGACTCAAATTTTCACATGAACACAATTTTACATTGAATGTATTTTAAATAATGTATTATAATATTATGAAATTTGAATGAACATTTTTGGCGCCAAAAATGGTATAAATACAATGTAATTAAGGAGCTAATTGGTTCTGATGAAGTCTGGGATGTATCAGATGAAAGCGCTAAACCTTGTTCTATAGAGCTCTGTGCAGTGAATTTTATTCGTGTCATTTTATTGTGAATAAATCATTGGAATAACATCTTGTGGAATATCTTCTCTGTTCGAGTCCGAGGATCTGGTTTTGCTGTTTTGGTGTTAAAAGTTGAGTGCCTTTGGAATTATTTTATCGGTTGTACAATGACAAGACATGTAAAACTAATGTCATTCATGATATATGTACTACATGAACACCTTGTTTAATGTTTTAATTAAAATGCCAGGACAATTACTAATCTTTCAAAATGTATTGTAGTAGAATATTCTAATTTTAACATATTTATTTATATTGCAAGTAGTATTATTAAGGCAATAAGCTAAATTTTACATTCTGACCATCTTTTATGGTCTGATATAGATAGGAAAAATCAGAGCTGTACTGGTTTTATTTTATATAGTCAGATTTGCAGCAATGAATCAAGTGAAATTAAAAATATCCAAAGCTGGTAGCATGCTGAATAATATGTCCTTATGAGTTTTTTATGCAGAGAAAGTCATCTCCAACTTTTTACATGTATACTCTTACTGATATTGACTACTTTATAAGAACTGTAAAACTACCTGCCCATGTATTGTCAACCAAACAAATCTCAATACAGGAAAGCTAGTAGGCTTATATACCACAATGGAGATGCTCATCATCTCCAGTTTGGTAATCGTGAGGCCCATTTTATCCTTCCATAGGGCCATATGCATAAAGAGTTGCTCTCACTGTAAGTCTGCCCTAATTCCAAATGACTTGCTCTCACAGTGTGTCTTACTTCAGTGTAAGGCCAGTCTATAAACAGGCTTAAACTGTGGGCCAAAATCATACCTCTCAACTGTACAGATTTTGCAGAATGTCCTGATTTTTCCTATTTTGATCCGTTTTTCATAAAAATATGGTTTTCTGGCAAATTAGTGTAAAATCATTAAAGAATGAAGTTAGAAAATAATGACACACATTTCAGTTTCAAACTTCATACCCTTGAGAAAATTCAGGCTAATGCAAAACCTGTTATTCTATCAACTTTCTAAGTTTGTAGGAACAATATTTAAAATTTGTCCCTATTTTTCTACCTTTGTCCCACTTTTACTTATGGCTTTGTCCAGATTTCTTGGTCTACGTGGTTGAGAGGTGTGGGCTAAATTAAAAAAGCAAACTGCTCTTAGTCTGCTCTTCAGTATATGTGGTCACTTAAACTGAGAACAAGTCTTTTGAAATCTGACCCATTGAATCCAAACAGATAAGCATGACTTTTTTTTTTTTTTTTGCAAAGTACACTGTAACTACTACATTAATTTCTTGATGCAAAGTGGATGGTTTTAGAGGAAGTGTATTTCATTATAACAAGTCCTTATTTCAAAGAAACTTTTCCTTGGTGATGTATGAATGTCTAGACATATAAAAAGGTGCAAAGAAAGGCGTACCTAATCTTGCTGTGAGATGCTAAAATTTCATATCTTCAAAGATAATGAGACAGTGATAGTATTTTAACTCTTTTTTTCCCCTGCGTGAATTCAAACTCAATTCCAACAAGGAGAGGGTGAACCCAGTTTGTATAATTACAGAGCTTAAAAATATCCTACTGTTTAAATAAATAAGTTAAACAGTTCCCTTACTACACATTCAGCTGGAGAAAGAAAGTTCACAAGAGGAGGTAGAACTTCATTAACAGGCAAAACATCTTATGTGATGCACAATATAATGTGATTCTGTTGTTTCGGGGGGGCTGACAGGTCTGTAGCCTGGGAGCCCAGGATAAGGGGGCCCAGTGTGATCGGTCAAAAGATAAAAATATTTAAAACTTCTTTTTGAAATTTCTCGACCACTGAAAATGTATACTTTAAATCATACAACAATCGAATCGTGAATTTCAAAAAGGGCCCATATCCATATTTTTTCAGTTGTGGAGATGGGCCCTTTTCAAAATTCATGATTCAATTATTATTATTATCAATGCGGCAGACTGGGTGGCGCGAGCCATTTGGGTGCTCAGGGATATTTCTAGCCTGCATTGGTATCGTATGAGCATGTGATATACTTTTACCCTTTGCGTCGTATGGCCGCATGTTTTACACAAAAAGAAAAGTGGTTGAATCGTATCTAATTTTTATGTTCATGTTGTCTACTTTGTGTATTCTATACAAAAAAGATTTGATTTTAACTTGAATCATGCTGATTCATAAGCAGACCTCTCAACTGTACTGAGTCTATCATTTTTTTTACCGGTTTTAAGGATTGAGGAGAGGGAGAGGTGTGTCCCTCTTGCTCACCCACCTCTATAACAGCTGTCCTTGTTACAGCACCGATATCACCACCAGGGCTTGTGAACTGTTGCTTCTCCTGCATACTCCCATCTCTCTCCCTCCAGAAGAGGTAAGGCTAATTCCACCTGGCCAGCTCCTGCAGGTGCTCAAGTCACTAATCAAACTCAGTTTGCCAGAGTCATAGGCAGATCTTTATTCCTCTGTGTGAGGAGTGCTGGGCAAATTTTGCAAAACTCAATACACATTAATGGCTTCAGTTTTATTAATGACAGTGTGCTGTTCTGCAGACAGAAACATATAATTGGGTTACAGTGTTTATTAAGTGATAAATTACAATGGTAAACTCATTAAACCAGTATTAATGTGGTCTGCTGATGAGCTGATAGTGTTACCAGAGGTTACCAAATATCTTACTATAGCAGTTATCACTGTGTAGCCTTTTTCTCTTTATCCTAACTGGTTTCCCCAGGTTTCTGCATTACTTAATGCATTTATACTGTTTCATATATTGCTTGTATGTTCTGAAATATGTTATGCTTCACTGAATGATAGATATGTATGGCTTTTCTCAAATGCAGTCACTTGTTTTATATTCTCTGATATTGTTAGATGTTTTGTGAAGTAGGTTCCCACAGCACATCTACAGATGCCTCAGTACTGGTATCAGAGTACAGGACCTAATGCCACAGTTCCTTTAAATGCTTGTTGTTTGTTTGCTTGTTATTTCCCTGGAACGCTAATTCCACCTAATACGCGGCTTCTCAACGCTTCTGTGGATCACTAGTGATATCTGCATTGCTTACTGTACTTATTTCCTTGTTTCACTTGAAGGAAAGATACTGTTTGTCGTTTTTGCATTTAAGTTACCTGTAACACATTGCACTTAAGTTACCTGGCACTTGCGCGCTAAAGCAATTATATAAGTCAGCACTAAAAATTAAAAGCACTACACCCTCACTCCCCACTGGCCCTGGTTTTCAATTATTAAGGAATTCCCAATATTATTCTAGCATGTCCAAAGGTCAGTTGTCAATCTCCTCTCCGGTCCAGCTGGTGAATCTGGGAATCTTGAGGCAATGTTACAACTGCCTCATGTACACAGACAACCCTCTCCTCCTCCCAACAAATTCCAACACATGTGAGAGATGCAACCATATAGCCAAACTGGAGGCTAAGCTCTCTCAACTCAGTACTGGCATAACCAGTCAGGAGGAGAAGGAAACCACACTCACTACAATTCCAGTCTCACATAGACCTACCACGACAGCAAACCAAACACAATCACACAAAAACATACTCGGAGGCTCTAAATAAAGATCTGCCTAAGCAGCAGAGACCTCCAAAGCAGACACCCAAGCAACCGCTACCCCAAAACAAAACACGTGCAACACATATCTCACAAAGCCAGTGTGCCGAACAGTCACAGCCCTTAAGACTAAACAACACACCTGATACACTTGTAATAGGTGACTCTATCGTCAGGCACACTGACGTCTCACTCACCAGGCTGAACAAGGAGAGGGTCACGGTGAGCAGCCTGTCGGGCGCTAGGATCTGCCACATAACACAAGCACTCAGGTCACTCCAAGGCAAGTACAAATATGGCTCAGTCATTGTCCATGCTGGTGTGAATGACTCGAGACGTACCTCCCTGGACTACATGAAAAGAGATATAAAGGAGCTCTCTGAGCATGTAGCCCAAGCCGGTATGACCCTGACCTTGAGTAACATCTTACCCTCACTCACCAAGAATGATGCCACAATATGAAGACAAGATGATTAATTTCAACAATTGGCTTAAGTACTGGTGTCATTCAAAGGGGATCCAATGCCTGTCAGCTTGGGATGATATGCTCGACAAGCCACGATGCTTCGGTAGGGACGGCTTGCACCTGTCACCCTTGGGCTTTCGGATATTGGCAAAGGCTCTTGCTACCCCCATAGTGCCTTTTTTAGGCAAGGCTCAAAAGACAAACCCACCTCCATAGGTATCACAAGGGATAAGAAACTAAGAGTAATGCTACTCAACGTCAGAAGTCTAAACCTCAAGATGCACGCACTCGAAACTCTCCTTAGCATGGAGAACATCGATATCTGTGCAGTAACAGAAACCTAGTTCAGGGCTCCCGAGAGCACCCCAGCACTACCAGGTTATACCTCATACCATGCTTTTCGGCCCCAAAACTTGGACCGAACCACAAAAGGAGGGGGGGTATCGATATTCATCAAAGATACCCCATAGTGCCTTTTTAGGCAAGGCTGAAAAGACAAACCCACCTCCATAGGTATCACAAGGGATAAGAAACTAAGAGTAATGCTACTCAATGCCAGAAGTCTAAACCTCAAGATGCATGCACTCAAAACTCTCCTTAGTATGGAGAACATCGATATCTGTGCAGTAACAGAAACCTGGTTCAGGGCTCCCGAGAGCACCCTAGCACTACCAGGTTATACCTCATACCATGCTTTTCGGCCCCAAAACTTGGACTGAACCACAAAAGGAGGGGGAGTATCGATATTCATCAAAGATACCCACACCTCCAGGTTGGTGGCAAAGCACAAAGCATCAGAGACTATCCATGTGCAACTAACAGTGGGTAAAACTGCCTTCCAGTTTATAGCCTGCTACAGACCACCCTCCCAAACCCAGGAACCCCACTCGGCCTTTCTGAGAACACTGGAAAATATGAAGGTCTCTCCAAACACCATTATATTGGACGACTTCAACTACCCAAACATAGACTGGGAGCATTACTCTAGCTCCACACCCTAGCCCAAAGGTTCCTAGAATTTATAAACTCAAATGCTATGGAACAACTTGTTACCACTCCCACAAGAGGGGAAAACATACTGGACCTTATCATCACCAACATGGGGACTCTATGCTCCAGACCAGAAGTGTATCCCTCACTGGCAAGATCAGACCATAAACTAATCTCACTGGATATTCACATCCCGACCCCACCCCCTGCCCAGAAAACCACAGTGAAAAACTTCTCTAAAGCAAATTTCACACTCCTCAAAACCGAGGTGGAATCCTTCAAAGCCCCCGGGCCTGTGGAAAATATGGCCCAGACCGCAGAATCCTTTATAAACGCTTTCTATGAACACCTTCAGGAATGCATGGATCATGCGATCCCAAATAAAACCAAGACCCAATCCTCCAAAGGTAGACGTCCTGTCTGGTGGACCCCAGCCATAAACAAACTATACAATAGAAGGAGGAAGCTACTAAATGATAGAGCAAAATCCCAAAAAGGGAAGGCATCACTGATCAGTATTAGCAAAAAACTACGGGCACTCATAAAATTGTCTAAGGCCAGCTTCGAGTGAAAAATTGCACAGGACACTAAGGATAATCACAAGGCTTTCTTTAGTTATGTTAGGAACCTGGGTGGTAATTTTCAGATATGCTTAGAATTAGTCCAAAATGACAAAAAATACACTGAACCCACAGACATTGCCAACATCCTAGCTGACAGGTTCAGCGCAAACTCCCCCCCCACCAAAAGGGCAAATATCTATCCCAGCAGAGTGATGCCCCCCTGACATCTCAGATGCTCAGGTAAGAGCCGCCCTCTCCAAAGCAAAAAACACAGCATCAATGGGACCAGACAGTGTCCTGGGCTGCGTCATACATGAACTCCAAGAAGAGCTAAATCCAAACATAAAACTACTGTTCAATCTCAGCCTTACTACAGGATATGTGCCCAAAGAGTGGTGTACAGCAACAGTGGTCCCTCTCCATAAAGGTGGTGCCTCAACGGATCCTGGAAACCATCTCCCCATAAGCCTGACTAGCTTGGTCTGCAAAGCTATGGAAAGGATCATCATGGACCTCATAAATAAAGATATTGGGGACCTACAGACACTGGATCCTACCCAGTTCGGCTTTGTTAAGGGCAGATCCTGCCTCTTAAACCTGGTTGATTTCTTTGAAACAGTCACCAAGGCCATTGGCGAGGGGAAGGTGGTCCACACAGCCTACCTGGACCTCGCAAAAGCCTTTGATACAATACCCCACTCGGGCATTATAAATAAGCTCACCAGCTTAAATATAAACCCCTATGTCACTAGATGGATTGCAAACTGGCTCAAGGACAGAACCCACATGGTTAGAATTGCTGGAGCCATGTCAGACTCCAAACCAGTTACAAGTGGTGTCCCACAAGGCTCAGTCCTGGGACCTCTCTTGTTCGGTATATATTTCTCGGAGGTACAGGCCAACACGGAAGGACTGTGGCTGACCAAGTTCGCAGATGACTGCAAACTGGGTGCCATAATCGACTCTCCAGCCAACACAAGCATCCTCCAAAAGGGCCTCATAGAAACAGACAACTGGTGCCAGAGCCATGGCCTCAAGCTAAATGCGAAAACGTGTATAGTCATCCCTTTGGCAAAAACAAAGTGCCCACAAATTACCACATAGGTGGTAATCCATTAAATACAGAAGAAGTAATTAGGGACCTGGGGACCCAAGTTGATAGCAATCTCTCATTTGACAACCACGTGGCCAAAGTGGTTAGAAAAACATTTTATATAGCCCACCTAATCATGAAGGGATTCACATCTAGATCGGGGAGGTCATCGTGCCTCTTTACTCATCCCTCATCAGGCCCATAATTGAGTACAATGCCCCTTTTGGGATGTACCTTACCAGATACCTGCAGCAACTGGAAAGACCCCAAAAGTACCTCACCAAGAGGATCAAAGGGCTCAAACAGATGCCATATGCTGCCCGGTTAAAGAAACTCCAGCTCTACTCAGTGGCATACCGCCTGTTCAGAGGCGATCTGTGCCTGACATATAAAGCCATGTCCAACCCGGAATTAATGGACATGCTGCACCTCAGAAAATCCAAATCCCATCGAGCTACGTGCTCGAGAGACTTGAACCTCAGCACTGAAATAAATAGGACATACTGGACGGACAGATTCATAACCCAGAGGCTCCCTTCACTCTGGAATAAAATCCCAGTCCAGGTTAGGCAGAGTCCCTCATTGACTCTCTTCAAGAGGAATCTTGATGAGTGGATGGGAGATCATAGGTTTACCCCGGGTATCACTTCTGTGTCACTGTTAGACAGAGGCACAGTATACTAACCTCGAAAAAGGGCATAGCAAAATAAATTTAAAATGGGTGGCGAAAGCCAAACACATTCTGGCTAGGCTTATAAATGCCCTAGGGCAGATAGCCTAGTATGAACCTATGAAATAAATCAAATATGATAAAATAATGCTGTATACCTCAGTCTTCCTAAAACATTAATTCTGAGAAACATACTAATACAGTGACAATAAGTACAGGGAATGATAAAAGTCCAGATGTAAGACTTTGAATACCCTCCAAGTATCTCTAAAAGCTTAAAGAATGCATTCAAATGCTCTGTGATCTTATAGTATAATGATTATGTTTCTAACAGTTTTCTCATTTCACAACACATAACATGGCACATAAAACAGACTACAAAGAAAAAATAATTCAAGCAAGACTGAGGTACAAATAATAGGGTGCCACGATTCCAGAGTGGCATCCCTTAATTTCCGACTTTCCTGTTTTTTTTTTTTAAATGTTTTCCCGACTTTTTTTTTTTTCAAACTGACTTCATCGCGCAGAGGCGTGCACAGTGATGTCAGCTTAGCGAGCAGCCTGCCAGCCTATCGGAATTTGACTCAGGGCTGCTCTGGGCGGAGTTTACTTTGCTAGCCTGCAACAGAGTAAAGAATGAGATAGGGTCTAAAGAGAGAGGGACGGGACTGACGAGTCAGAAGCCCGAGCACTGAGCAGCTGACAGTGCTGCAAAGCACATTATTGGATTTAACTGGTAAGAAAAAATGTACACACCTCAATGTAGTCAGTAACAGACAGTATTGTTTATTTCATAGAAGGAATAAATCAGTGAGTTGTGCCTTCACTGAAATTAGGCACTTGTTTGTATTTATGTTGATGAAGCAATATGACTTTTTTATCTTTGCCTGCCTCTGTACTGCTTTATTCTAATGGCCAGTAGGAGATATATGATAAAATATGTTATCTTTGCACTAGAAGTTTGATTTAACTGAGCTGCGTTTTCATGTTATTCTTTTTTTGGAAGTTTACCAGTTATTTTTGTGTCAAAACAAATATTTTTTTTTAACCGAGTACCTGATTGTTAAAAGTATATGAATAACAGCTACATTGAGTAATGACTATTACTACCTTATGTCGGGATAATGGATTACTTATTTTGAAGTCATGTGTTGCAGAACCCATGAATCTTCTTTTGTAACTGTTAGTGTGAAAAAATAAATAGCCATGCCATGCTTTGAATTTCTGGTCTTTGGATGTGTAGATTCTTGTGCAAGATATGGCTGTCTGCGGCTGCGCACTGGTTGGGTTATGGCAGTAGCTATTTTATTTAAGCGTGAGTGTGTGTGTGTCTGTGTGTGTGTGAAGCTGCAGCTTTCTAATTCAAATGTTACACTCGGTAAGCAGAGTGGTTATGACAGCAGAATACCTCTCAACCTCAGAGTAAGAAATCTGGACAAAGCCATAAATAATGGGGAGTGGGGGCAAAGGCCCAAAGACAGGGACAATTTCTGAATATTGTACTTGCAAACTTAGAAAGTAGGTAGAGCAACAGGATGTGCTTTAATATTTATTTTCTGAAGGATATGAAGTCTGAAACTCAAATGTCTGACATTATTTTCTGACTTAAATCTTCCGTGATTTGCCAATGATTTGCTATAAAGCCACAATTTTATGAAGAATAGACCAAAAATATTAGGCAGAAATCTGGACATTCTGCAAAAATCTGTACAGTTGAGAGGTATGCAAGCAGCTATATTATTTAAGCATGCAACTCACACAGTGTGTGTGCTTCATTACTGGCAGCAGTTCCGCAGCTTTCTAATTCAAATGTTACACTCAGTAAGCAGAGTGGTTATGGCAGCAGCTATTTTATTTAAGCATTAGTGTCTGAGTTTCAATGGCTGAGTTTCAAAGGCAGAGAAGTTTTAATGCTAAGTCTATTTTCAAGAAGGATTTTCACCTAAAAATAAACCTTGGAAAAAGTTATATGACATCTTGCCATCTCGTGAAAATAGTGCTGAACATAGGAAACAATATGTAGCTTGGCAATGGCTTTTGGATTAATTACAAGGACATGGAATTGATAAAGCCCCTCCAACTCCAAATTCAGTCTGAGACAACCAAGTGGAAAGCTATTCTGCAATGAATTTTAGATGTAACACTTTTTTTGGCATCTAGAGGTTTAGCATTTCAAGGAGAGAACACAACAATTGGAAATGTCCACAATGGAAATTTTTTAGGGCTTTTGGAACTAATTGCAAAATATGATGAAGTAACGTGACAACACCTTGCTAAAGTTCAACAAAATCAGATAGAAGAAGGAAGAAATATGAAAGGATTTGTCCATTATTTGTCATGGTAATCTCAAAATGAGTTTATAGGCCTTTGTGCAGACCAAGTTCTTAACACCATTCTGGATCAAAGAAGGGACTCAATTTTTTATGGTATAATTGTTGATGCAACACCAGATATCTCACACAATGAAAAAAATGTCCTGATTCTCAGATATGTATTTCAAAACAAAGATTTAAATGAATTTGAAGTAAATGAACGTTTCGTCAAATTCATACATTTTACTGGGAAAACTGGACAAAAAATAACTGAAGAAATACTTGTTACTCTTGAAAAACACAATATACCTCTTCAAGATTGCCATTCACAAGGGCATGATAATGGCGCCAATATGCGTGGTAAAGTAATCGGTGTTCAAACCCACATCCTAGAAAAGAACAAAATTGCAGTGTTCTCACCCTGTCGTGCACATTCATTAAATTGCGTAGGAATGAATGCTGCAAAAATCAATCCAGATGTTATAACATTTTTTGGAAATATAGAGAGCTTATACACTTTTTTCGCTCATAGTCCTGCACGCTGGGAGGTACTTAGAAAACACATACCATTATCTCTTCAAAGTGTGTCAGAAACAAGATGGAGCGAAATAATTCAAGCTGTGCATCCAATCGTCAAGCATTACCCAGGTGTACTTGCTGCGATAGAGGACATTCTTACTGAGATGGCTACAGGATTAACTCCTTCAGCACTAAATATGCTTAAAGGTTTGTAGAAATATTTCAGTTCTTATAAAGGTCTGTTGATGACAATATTCTAGCATAAAATACTAGCCAGTATTGATAATAAGAATATTGTCATACAAAGCAAGGGGTTATCTATTGATATAGAGACCGTCTTGGTAAAAGACTTAGTGGAAGAAATTCAGACATTGCATGATTCTTGAGAAAACATTGTTCATAAAGCTAAAGCAGTAGCTGCAGCAACAGAAATCCAACACCAATTTCCTGAAAAGCACACAAATTCTGAAAACTGTGAAGAAGATTTCCAAAATTCTGTCATGTACCAAGTGTTGGATTTTATTATCAGCGATATAAAAACAAGATTTGAAGCAGAGAATAATACTTGCGAATTATTCTCTCCAATTTTAAATTATCAGGATTTGGACAAAGATCAGCTAACCACAAAAGTAGCAATACTTGTAAAAGCTCACAAAAGAGATTTGTCAGATGATTTAATAAATGAAGTACTTCACCTTAAAACAATCCACAAGACCATTTTTGGTACAGAAAGGTCACCAATTAAACTTCTTAATTTAATGTATGAAAAAAAAAAATCTGCAAGAAATATTTGCCTTGCATTGAAATTATTTTGTACTATTCCAGTAACTGTCTCGTCGGCTGAGAGATCATTCAGTAAATTTGAAAACTCGTTAAAAACGTGGCAAAGAAATTCCAATAGCCAAGAAAGGTTTAATCATTTGGCAATTTTATGTATAGAAAATGATTTTGCTAAAAAAGTAGATTAGTCAAACATAATTGAAAAATTTGCTGTAATGAAAGCTAGAAAGTATACTTTCCAATAATTTTTTTTTTATAAATATAATTATGGGGGCCCGCAAAAAAATATAGCCTTGGGGCCCGCTTCAGTATGTGGGGGGCATGTCTCTTATACAAGCTAACAATTCATGAGAGTACAGTCAGTAGAAAGCAGTGACTGGAGTCATACAGGGCTAAGGCTCATGCTATTTTGTTAAAAGCAAACGTAAAAATTTGCCTTTGTTGTTTAATTTCTCATAAAATCCCCTTTAAGCCAGTCATGTGCTTTAAATGAGGGCCCAGAAGAAATAGCAGATCTGTTGTAGCAGAGAGTGCATGAGGTAAAACTACCCACCAGGCAGCTTGTCTTCTACCAAAGAAAGACATTTCTACTACTGTTAAAGGAAAACTCCACCATAGAACTTAAAAACAACTGTTTTTTTCACTCTATCTTTGTTTCCTGACCTATTTTAACATCTCAAAATCACACTAAGTGCTTTATTTATAATTTTAACCTGTTTTCCACAACATGGCTACCAATGGGGCTTGATGTATCACTGTGAACTTGTTCTCCCTAAACTCTCTTTCCCATAATACGTTGTTTGACTCATGCCAGACATAAGAAAGTAACTGTGAATTTCCATATATATATATATATATATATATATATATATATATACTTATACATGTGAGCATTACTTTCTCTTGAAACAAACTATGGCAGGCCTGGTTCAGCTGATTGAATATCAGCTGACTGAAATATACGTTTTTTGGCAGTACAAGATTGTGGTTACACTGGGGATCAGGGAATATGCCCTTTCCCCACTGTAGTATGATCTTGGAGTTGGAATATATAATTAGCAGGGGTAATAGGGTGAAGGTAGAGTTACCAGATACCTGCGAACCCAAAGGAGGACACCGAAGGTCATAAAGGAGGACAAAGCCATAATAAAGGAAGACAAAGGAGAATGCTTACTGTCCTGCTCATGAAAGACAGTGTAGCGCTGCCACAAATAATTTGTTCCTCACACAGGTGGCACCTGGACTGCTGTACAAGAGCATTTCAATGTGCAATTATATTAAGCTGGTATTTTGCCTCAAATATAAAATAACCAATTTATTACTGAACAGGTTGATGGAGAAAATAACCAATTCACCACTGAATAGTTTCATGGAAAATATAACAAATCCACTACTGAACAGGTTCAGACCTTTAAAATACTCAAGAGTTAAGGCATGTTGCTTTTTTCTTCATGTAATGGTACTGCTAGGAGTTCACTGCGCATAAATACAGAAGCTTAATAGCAGAGTACATTCAAATACTCACAGTATATTGCACCCATAGGCTCTCACATCCTTGTCTTACTGATTTAAACCAAAATGCTCCTTGCGTATGCCCTAAAATATAGAAATTAAAATAAAAGGACTCCATAAACCTAAAACTGACTTTCTTTCAGTTAATAAACCATCTTCTGTTGTACAACAATACGCCTGTCTAATAATGATCCTGATCCAAGATATAGTATGAATTTGCAGTGCTTTCTGAACTCGTTGACAACCACGGCAGGGACAGCTACAATTGGACTGTGTATTACAATGAAAACTTTAAAAACAACTGATTTGACAGGTCACAAAACGAGTCATCAAAATTAAAAGTTATAGTAAAACTATGTGTTTTCATATTTCTCAGACGAGGTGACTTCGCAGCAGTTCATTGTTCTTGCATTCTAGTAACCCTCTAGAAGCCAAAGCATCTGTAAAACAGCCTCCTACAGTTTTATACTTCCATTAAACTGTAGGAATTTGCTTAACTTTTAGATACTGTAGAAATTATTAATGAAGATATAATTTGTGTAACTAAGACAACTCTTGTGAACTTGATTGTTTTGAAGAAATTTCTGCTTTGCATTGCACCAATTTATTCCTTTTAATGTATTTTTACTTTATTTGTATATGTTGTATTTCTGTACACATACACTCTGTATGCATATATATATATATATATATATATATATATATATATATATATATATATATATATATATATATATAAGCAAAACACCCAAGCGATAGACCAGAGATGAAAATAAAACAAATCCCAACGTACACCCAATCACTTAAAGCCAGTTGGGGCCACAAATCAACTGGCAAGTGTGCTAGTAAAAGCAGCTATGTCCAAACGTGAAAAATAAAACTGTTCACAACACAAGTCCACAGCGTGCGTTGTTGCTATATGATGTTAGTCCAAAATGTAGAATGCCAAGTAAAAACGCCAAGAATGTGCGAATCACAAAGTTGTAAAAAGAAAAAAGAAAAAACCTTTATTTTCGTAAGCGCTTTCACGGTGCGATCCACCGCTTCATCAGACAAGGAGCAAACAAGTTCTTTGGTTTAAATACCAGTTAACAAACGAGCACATGCTCCCACAAACCTATCATATAAAACCAAGATCCTGTTTTAAGCGCAAGATTCAAAAATAGTCTCCTGCTAATGACGCTTCAAGCATAGCGTCCACCTCTCGCTTGCATACACAGTAAATTTAGTTGCCGTAGCAACTGAAGTCAAAACATTCAGTATATAAGTAATATAAACATTTGTTAAAATTGTTAAAAACATCCATAAAATCTATGATACACTATCATAAATTCCTTGACATAAAATCAGCTGTCAGAATCAAAAACAAAATCAAAAACGTTTCGCAAACACTTCATAGAAACATTACGTCAAAAACATCTAAAACATACCTCTAAACAACAGTTATAAGGCATTCCAGGATCCTATATACAACCGCCTGAAGAACAAGCATACGATAATAGTAACTCTACCAAAATGCACTAAACATGGAATCAACGAACCCTAAACAGGGAGAAAAAATCACCTTATCCCTCTAGAGGGCAAGCCGAATGATCTAGCACTATGCACGAAACAGCGCAGGCTCATTAATATGCCGCTGTGGCAAAGGGCTCAACTACACTTAAGCCCCGTATAATTTAAAACACTGCAGTAGAAACGGACTATATCCTTAAGCATGCATAAATATGTCCCGGGACCCTAAATTTACACTTATAAACATATCAACCCATAATCGCTGTATGCAAAGACCAACCACCTTTATAAGTGATTCAGTGATTCAAGCCCCATGTTAATCCACTCAACCGTTCAAATACTCAAAGGTATAATGAAGTACCAAAGAGTGCACAATGTGTGGATTAAATTATGAACGGACAGCCTAAACATTAAGACTCAGAAATGCGGCAATGCATCACCAGATGTGCACAGAATGAATAGTGTGGCAGGAACGCACAGCCTTGGAAATGCAAGGCTGTACCTAGCCGCTGTGTGGTAAGCAATATGATGGAATGAACATAGAAAGGGAAATGGAAGTGGTACTTGTGACAAAGCATGGACCAGGGGTTACGATACGTGAAATTGCGTAATAACTATGCAAGGCAATGACCACTAAGGATGGGAGTGTGAGACTAACAAACAAAGGTATTGGAGGGGCTATCGCAAGGATCTGTTCTTGAGATAGGGTTTCAGTGAAACAGTATCATTGAGGCCCATGCTTCTATGGGCTCCAAGTCTCAATATCCATCGAATCGACCTCTTCAGTCTTGGTATATATATCTCCCATATATAGTAGGTATTTCAATGTGAAGAACTTGGAACAAAAAACGATGATCCGTTCCACAGTCAAGCATGTGTTTTGCCAGGGCACTGCTGGAGTCCTGCCTGTTGAGGCAATAGTAATGATCCCTAATTCGTTCCCTCAATGAACGATTCGATTTACCAACATAGAATTGAAAGCAAGTGTTACAGTGGGCCACATAAACTATGTTACGACTTGTGCAAGTAGCATTCATGCGTAACTGCCAAAGTCTTCCACTTACTGGGTGTTTAAAGTAATGTGACTCATCCACATATTGACATTGTGGACACTTGCCGCATCTAGAAGTTCTCTCAAGGCCCGTGCGCTGGAATGGGAGAATAGTTGTTACACAGCATCTGTTTTAAGCTAGACATATTACTGTATGAATAGCTTGGTGTTGGTCCAACTATTGCCTTAACACTGTCATCACAGCATAATATATCCCAATGGTTAGAGATAACCCGCTTGAATTTACCAACATTACTACTATATGGTATGACAATACGCTCCATGTTCTTTTCTTGAGGAGCTGTAACATCAATGTACTGATTCGCTGAAAAGTATGGTCTTGCTCTGCT
The DNA here is from genome assembly GCF_019279795.1 of Protopterus annectens. Classification (NCBI taxonomy): domain Eukaryota; kingdom Metazoa; phylum Chordata; order Ceratodontiformes; family Protopteridae; genus Protopterus; species Protopterus annectens. Next base: position 535,658,427 of record NC_056751.1, on the reverse strand, counting down.
CATTCGAAGTTGGTCAATATCCGAATATACATTCTGTATCTCTCTGCTAGAATAACCACGACCTTCAAGCCCTGTTCGCAGAGTTGTCAATTCCCTCCTAAAATGTGCGTCTGTACTTGATAATCTGGACATACGCATCGCCTGTCCCTTGACCACATTTTTAAAAATTTGGGGATTGTGCATACTTTGTCTATGCAAAAAAGATGCTTTATAGCATGACTTTCTATGTATACATGTATCTAGATTCCCTTCTATCTTGATTATGTGCACATCTAAGAAATCTACTTCATCCTTAGAATAATTAATAGTAAATCTTATGAAGTCTGTAGCTCTATTCAATCTGGAATGAAATTCCAATAAACTCTCCACTGAGTCATTCCACAGAAAGAAAAGATCATCTACGAATCTTTGATAAAACATCACATTCTGATTGCTGGTAATGAACTTGGTTTCATACTCTGCCATAACCAGATTGGCGTAGCTGTTGGCACAACTTGTACCCATTGCTACGCCACTGGTTTGTTGGTAGCAGGTATTCTGGAAAAGAAAACATTGTTATCTAGGACCATCTCTATGAGGAGACATAGAAACTCCACCTTGCTCTTGGAAAACTTGTAGTAGTGAGTAGAAAGGATTTGACATATTCAAGTCCCTGTTCATTGGGAATACAAGTGAACAAGGATGATACATCCATGGTCACTAGTAACATCTGATCTATGTTGTCCAACTCTTGTGTTTTAAGAAAGAGATTTCTGAGAAATTGTTCTGTATCACGTAGAACTGGTGGATAACTGGCTAAACAATTCTTGAGTTGATTGTCCAAGTATACAGATATTGGCTCGGTTAGCCAGCCAGCTCCAGACACAATGGGTCTGAACTCAGGTGTACAAGGGTTCTTATGGATCTTGGGGAGGCCACTGATGGTTGGAATGAGTGGAAATTCCACTTTAAAGTATGTTAGAAGATCATCATCCAATAACCCCAATTTGTGGCTCTCATCCAATGTATTGAACAGTCTATTCTGAATATCACAGATGTGGTCCAAAGTGATCTTTCTATAGGATCCACACGCTAAATGCTCAAACATCTTACCAGAATAGTAATCACTATCCAGTACAACAACCGGACCACCTTTGTCCGCTGGCCTCAAGGTGATGTCTTTGTTCTGTTTAAGTTTGTTAAGAGCAAATTTCTCTTCAGACGTTAAGTTATTCAATCTACTGCTGTTATACTCTAATTCCTTATATAATTCTGTTTCCACGACCTTGACAAAAGTATCGATGTTGGGTTGAAAGTGAGGTGTAAATGTACTCCTCTTTTTATAAGTACTCTGTACCTTTGTCTCATTTTTACTGCAATCAGATCCATACATGATCCGCAGAGAAATTCTTCTGGCAAACAATCTGACGGAGAGAAGTGCTTGACTTAAATCCATGGAAGAAGTAGGTACAAAGGAAAGTCCTTTATTCAACACATGAATTTCATCTTTCGTCAAGTTGTATCTAGATATATTATGCACCAAGGATGATGGCACATCGTTGCTTCCTAATTCATTACCATTAGATTTTACGTTGCAGGATTCCAGTATTTCTGTAGAGTCCGCTGTTGTTGCAGAGGTTCCTTCCTTTTCGCTGCTTGTCCACTGTCGAAATCTAACGAGCGTTTCCTGTTTGCTCTGATGGGAAGGGGAAAATCCGTATGATTCTGCCCCTCGAGTTGAATTTTTCTCCTCACAACTCCTGCCAAAGTACTGTTTGTTGTGTCAGTAGACCTGACTTTTTCTTTACATTCCATGTCTATATTGGTTATTTGGTCACTAGGAGTGGTATATACTGATTCATTGCCATCTGGTGATGTAACACAGTTAGAGGCAATAGCCTCATTTGTTTTATGATTAGTGTTGGGTCGAACATCCTCCATATCAGAGCCATGCTCTATAGATAGTGAGACATCTTCATGTTCTGCCGTTCTATGCTGCAGGTGAGCATTAGTTGTTCTCATTATATTTTGTATCATATCACCAGTACCCACGCCATGTGCTAAATCATTGTCTCGTGCACTGGGCTTTCTCCTATTATGTGAATGGCTGGTGGCATTCATATCGTTCTCTGCACCCCTCCCTACCTCAGGTGCAGCCCTTTGACCATTAATAGAAGTTTTGGGCCAAACAAATACATTGTTATGAGAAAAGTCATATGAGTCTCTAGCCAGTTTCCTTCTTTTGTTATTTAAGATATTTTTTTCATATCTACCTAATTTCTCCATGGTTTCTTGTAGATAACCTTCTATTTCATCCACCCCACACTGTTCCATAAGCTTACTTTGTAATTGTAGAATATTGTCTATTGCAGTTTTTTCAACTGGTTTAAAAAAATCAATTAAGAGTTTAATATATTCATAACTGGCTCTTATATTGATTTGTTGCCATGCAGCCAAAAGTCTGGGATAAGTGTTCCCATATGTGGGCATTGTGAGGATACGCAATCCTCGTGGAATCACCTTGTTAGTCAGACAAGCTTCCATGTGGAAGCGTTGTGCTGTAAGTCGTTTGACTTTATATAATTCATTCTCAAATTCTTTCTTTGTTTCTCTAATCAAACGTTCATTACGTATCTCAACATTCATGTCCATGTTCTCGGTTGACTCACTTACTTGCATCAAAGGGTTGAAATTGTCTTCCAGGAAGTGTATCAATTTTGCACTAACAGCTTCCCGGGCCCTTTCTGTCGTAGTTATGTTCAAAGCAGCTCCTTCCATGTCGCGGTTAAATGTAAGCAAAACACCCAAGCGATAGACCAGAGATGAAAATAAAACAAATCCCAACGTACACCCGATCACTTATATCCAGTTGGGGCCACAAATCAACTGGCAAGTGTGCTAGTAAAAGCAGCTATGTCCAAACGTGAAAAATAAAAACTATTCACAACACAATTCCACTGCGTGCGTTGTTGCTGTATGATGTTAATCCAAAATGTAGAATGCCAAGTAAAAACGCCAAGAATGTGCGAATCACAAAGTTGTAAAAAGAAAAAACCTTTATTTTCGTAAGCGCTTTCACGGTGCGATCCACCGCTTCATCAGACAAGGAGCAAACAAGTTCTTTGGTTTAAATACCAGTTAACAAACGAGCACATGCTCCCACAAACCTATCATATAAAACCAAGATCCTGTTTTAAGCGCAAGATTCAAAAATAGTCTCCTGCTAATGACGCTTCAAGCATAGCGTCCACCTCTCGCTTGCATACACAGTAAATTTAGTTGCCGTAGCAACTGAAGTCAAAACATTCAGTATATAAGTAATGTAAACATTTGTTAAAATTTGTTAAAAACATCCATAAAATCCATGATACACTATTATAAATTCCTTGACATAAAATCAGCTGTGAGAATCAAAAACAAAATCAAAAACGTTTCGCAAACACTTCATAGAAACATTGCGTCAAAAACATCTAAAACATACCTCTAAACAACAGTTAAAAGGCATTCCAGGATCCTCTTTACAACTGCCTTAGGAACAAGCATACGATAATAGTACCTCTACCAAAGTGCACTGAACATGGAATCAACGAACCCTAAACAGGGAGAAAAAATCACCTTATCCTTCTAGAGGGTAAGCCGAATGATCTAGCGCTATGCACAAAACAGCGCAGGCTCATTAATATGCCGCTGTGGCAAAGGGCTCAACTACACTTAAGCCCCGTATAATCTAAAGCACTGCAGTAGAAACGGACTATATCCTTGGGCATGCATAAATATGTCCCGGGACCCTAAATTTACGCTTATAAACATATCAGCCCATAATCGCTGTATGCAAAGACCAACCACCTATATAAGTGATTCAGTGATTCAGGCCCCATGTAAATCCACTCAACCGTGCAATTACTCAAAGGTATCAGGAAGTACCAAAGAGTGCACAAAGTGTGGATAAATTATGAACGGACAGCCTAAACATTAAAACTCAGAAATGCGGCAATGCATCACCAAAGGTGCACAGAATGGTGTGGCAGAAACGCACAGCCTTGGGAATGCAAGGCTGTACCTGGCCGCTGTATGGTGAGCAGTAGGATGGAAAGAACATAGAAAGGGGAAATGGAAGTGGTACTTGTGACAAAGCATGGACCAGGGGTTACGCATACGTGAAATTGCGTAATAACTATGCAAGGCAATGACCACTAAGGATGGGAGTGTGAGACTAACAAACAAAGGTATTGGAGGGGCTATCGCAAGGATCTGTTCTTGAGATAGGGTTTCAGTGAAACAGTATCATTGAGGCCCATGCTTCTATGGGCTCCAAGTCTCAATATCCATCGTAACTCGACCTCTTCAGTCTTGGTATATATATCTCCCATACGTATAGTAGGTATTTCAATGTGAAGAACTTGGAACAAAAAACGATGATCCGTTCCACAGTCAAGCATGTGTTTTGCCAGGGCACTGCTGGAGTCCTGCCTGTTGAGGCAATAGTAATGATCCCTAATTCGTTCCCTCAATGAACGATTCGATTTACCAACATAGAATTGAAAGCAAGTGTTACAGTGGGCCACATAAACTATGTTACGACTTGTGCAAGTAGCATTCATGCGTAACTGCCAAAGTCTTCCACTTACTGGGTGTTTAAAGTAATGTGACTCATCCACATATTGACATTGTGGACACTTGCCGCATCTAGAAGTTCTCTCAAGGCCCGTAGACGCTGGAATGGGAGAATAGTTGTTACACAGCATCTGTTTTAAGCTAGACATATTACTGTATGAATAGCTTGGTGTTGGTCCAACTATTGCCTTAACACTGTCATCACAGCATAATATATCCCAATGGTGCATAATATATCTAGATACAACTTGACGAAAGATGAAATTCATGTGTTGAATAAAGGACTTTCCTTTGTACCTACTTCTTCCATGGATTTAAGTCAAGCACTTCTCTCCGTCAGATTGTTTGCCAGAAGAATTTCTCTGTGGATCATGTATGGATCTGATTGCAGTAAAAATGAGACAAAGGTACAGAGTACTTATAAAAAGAGGAGTACATTTACACCTCACTTTCAACCCAACATCGATACTTTTGTCAAGGTCGTGGAAACAGAATTATATAAGGAATTAGAGTATAACAGCAGTAGATTGAATAACTTAACGTCTGAAGAGAAATTTGCTCTTAACAAACTTAAACAGAACAAAGACATCACCTTGAGGCCAGCGGACAAAGGTGGTCCGGTTGTTGTACTGGATAGTGATTACTATTCTGGTAAGATGTTTGAGCATTTAGCGTGTGGATCCTATAGAAAGATCACTTTGGACCACATCTGTGATATTCAGAATAGACTGTTCAATACATTGGATGAGAGCCACAAATTGGGGTTATTGGATGATGATCTTCTAACATACTTTAAAGTGGAATTTCCACTCATTCCAACCATCAGTGGCCTCCCCAAGATCCATAAGAACCCTTGTACACCTGAGTTCAGACCCATTGTGTCTGGAGCTGGCTGGCTAACCGAGCCAATATCTGTATACTTGGACAATCAACTCAAGAATTGTTTAGCCAGTTATCCACCAGTTCTACGTGATACAGAACAATTTCTCAGAAATCTCTTTCTTAAAACACAAGAGTTGGACAACATAGATCAGATGTTACTAGTGACCATGGATGTATCATCCTTGTTCACTTGTATTCCCAATGAACAGGGACTTGAATATGTCAAATCCTTTCTACTCACTACTACAAGTTTTTCCAAGAGCAAGCTGGAGTTTCTATGTCTCCTCATAGAGATGGTCCTAGATAACAATGTTTTTCTTTTCCAGAATACCTGCTACCAACAAACCAGTGGCGTAGCAATGGGTACAAGTTGTGCCAACAGCTACGCCAATCTGGTTATGGCAGAGTATGAAACCAAGTTCATTACCAGCAATCAGAATGTGATGTTTTATCAAAGATTCGTAGATGATCTTTTCTTTCTGTGGAATGACTCAGTGGAGAGTTTATTGGAATTTCATTCCAGATTGAATAGAGCTACAGACTTCATAAGATTTACTATTAATTATTCTAAGGATGAAGTAGATTTCTTAGATGTGCACATAATCAAGATAGAAGGGAATCTAGATACATGTATACATAGAAAGTCATGCTATAAAGCATCTTTTTTGCATAGACAAAGTATGCACAATCCCCAAATTTTTAAAAATGTGGTCAAGGGACAGGCGTTCTGTATGTCCAGATTATCAAGTACAGACGCACATTTTAGGAGGGAATTGACAACTCTGCGAACAGGGCTTGAAGGTCGTGGTTATTCTAGCAGAGAGATACAGAATGTATATTCGGATATTGACCAACTTCGAATGAGCAGAGCAAGACCATACTTTTCAGCGAATCAGTACATTGATGTTACAGCTCCTCAAGAAAAGAACATGGAGCGTATTGTCATACCATATAGTAGTAATGTTGGTAAATTCAAGCGGGTTATCTCTAACCATTGGGATATATTATGCTGTGATGACAGTGTTAAGGCAATAGTTGGACCAACACCAAGCTATTCATACAGTAATATGTCTAGCTTAAAACAGATGCTGTGTAACAACTATTCTCCCATTCCAGCGTCTACGGGCCTTGAGAGAACTTCTAGATGCGGCAAGTGTCCACAATGTCAATATGTGGATGAGTCACATTACTTTAAACACCCAGTAAGTGGAAGACTTTGGCAGTTACGCATGAATGCTACTTGCACAAGTCGTAACATAGTTTATGTGGCCCACTGTAACACTTGCTTTCAATTCTATGTTGGTAAATCGAATCGGTCATTGAGGGAACGAATTAGGGATCATTACTATTGCCTCAACAGGCAGGACTCCAGCAGTGCCCTGGCAAAACACATGCTTGACTGTGGAACGGATCATCGTTTTTTGTTCCAAGTTCTTCACATTGAAATACCTACTATACGTATGGGAGATATATATACCAAGACTGAAGAGGTCGAGTTACGATGGATATTGAGACTTGGAGCCCATAGAAGCATGGGCCTCAATGATACTGTTTCACTGAAACCCTATCTCAAGAACAGATCCTTGCGATAGCCCCTCCAATACCTTTGTTTGTTAGTCTCACACTCCCATCCTTAGTGGTCATTGCCTTGCATAGTTATTACGCAATTTCACGTATGCGTAACCCCTGGTCCATGCTTTGTCACAAGTACCACTTCCATTTCCCCTTTCTATGTTCTTTCCATCCTACTGCTCACCATACAGCGGCCAGGTACAGCCTTGCATTCCCAAGGCTGTGCGTTTCTGCCACACCATTCTGTGCACCTTTGGTGATGCATTGCCGCATTTCTGAGTTTTAATGTTTAGGCTGTCCGTTCATAATTTATCCACACTTTGTGCACTCTTTGGTACTTCCTGATACCTTTGAGTAATTGCACGGTTGAGTGGATTTACATGGGGCCTGAATCACTGAATCACTTATATAGGTGGTTGGTCTTTGCATACAGCGATTATGGGCTGATATGTTTATAAGCGTAAATTTAGGGTCCCGGGACATATTTATGCATGCCCAAGGATATAGTCCGTTTCTACTGCAGTGCTTTAGATTATACGGGGCTTAAGTGTAGTTGAGCCCTTTGCCACAGCGGCATATTAATGAGCCTGCGCTGTTTTGTGCATAGCGCTAGATCATTCGGCTTACCCTCTAGAAGGATAAGGTGATTTTTTCTCCCTGTTTAGGGTTCGTTGATTCCATGTTCAGTGCACTTTGGTAGAGGTACTATTATCGTATGCTTGTTCCTAAGGCAGTTGTAAAGAGGATCCTGGAATGCCTTTTAACTGTTGTTTAGAGGTATGTTTTAGATGTTTTTGACGTAATGTTTCTATGAAGTGTTTGCGAAACGTTTTTGATTTTGTTTTTGATTCTGACAGCTGATTTTATGTCAAGGAATTTATGATAGTGTATTAGAGATTTTATGGATGTTTTTAACAATTTTAACAAATGTTTATATTACTTATTTACTGAATGTTTTGACTTCAGTTGCTACGGCAACTAAATTTACTGTGTATGCAAGCGAGAGGTGGACGCTATGCTTGAAGCGTCATTAGCAGGAGACTATTTTTGAATCTTGCGCTTAAAACAGGATCTTGGTTTTATATGATAGGTTTGTGGGAGCATGTGCTCGTTTGTTAACTGGTATTTAAACCAAAGAACTTGTTTGCTCCTTGTCTGATGAAGCGGTGGATCGCACCGTGAAAGCGCTTACGAAAATAAAGGTTTTTTCTTTTTACAACTTTGTGATTCGCACATTCTTGGCGTTTTTACTTGGCATTCTACATTTTGGATTAACATCATACAGCAACAACGCACGCAGTGGAATTGTGTTGTGAATAGTTTTTATTTTTCACGTTTGGACATAGCTGCTTTTACTAGCACACTTGCCAGTTGATTTGTGGCCCCAACTGGATATAAGTGATCGGGTGTACGTTGGGATTTGTTTTATATATATATATATATATATATATATATATATATATATATATATATATACATACACATTCTGTATATTTTATGTACTTTTGATTTCTTTTGTATGCATTAACCTGCATTTGTATTTTTCTGGAGCTTTTCTCCCAAGGACTCCATTGAAAACGGGCTCCTCGTGGCCCAATGGACTATCCTGGCAAACACTGCAAATAAAATTGAGGCGCTAGGAACTAAGGTTGGGTGGCACAATGCCAGGGTAATCCTATGGACTAGGCTTGTAAAGGCTCCAGGGCCATTAGCCTAGTACACACCTATGAACCTATGAATAAAATAAATAAAAATAAATTGTTCTCAGCAACATAGGCATGGAACTCTAGACAAGAAACATTCTTAAAATTGTACTTTGTAAGAAGAATTCTTCTGACAGAGCCAACAGACAGTCTATTTCTTTCTTTTGTCCACTGTGCATTGATCAAAGAAAATGCTCTTTCAGCATTGGCATTGTGCCCAGGAATGCAAAAGAAAAATTTGTAGATTTTAAGCAGCTCTGACTCTGAATAAGTGGCTTAATACGCACAACAGTGAAAGCATGAACACCACTGTTCATGAAGGAGACTGTCAAAAAACTTTTCATCTTTCTGTCCTACAAATGATTTCAGTTTGCAGTATTGGTCAAACAACTGTACATCGTCTACAACAATACCCTTTTCGTTCATATACTGTGCATGACAACAGATAATCAAACATAGTGTCTTTCACTTTGTTTAAAAACATCCATTGAAAGCACTGTAATTCATTGAAGGGTGTCATCCACTTTTCCAAATAATCAGTCCACCCTTGGTACAAGGACTGAACCTCTGTCATGAATGTCTTGCATTCTTCATCTTGGCCATCTTCACGCAGTTTTTTTCAGAGGGTGTCTCACTTTCAGGGAGATAAAATTTTCACTCTGTCTGCTTAGCAGAGTTTACTTTGTCGACTGTAGGATGCTACAAACCTCCAATGCTGATGTTTCTTCCCTTTCAATAGCTGCAGTTTTCGCCTGAAATACTGACATCAGCCACAAATATACTTCTGAAAAACTGTTCTTGAAAAAATTTCTTTATCATCACTGGTGGCTGATTTATGGTCAAAAATTATGCTTTCAGCACGAGGAATAACTGCAACAGTCTCTCAGTTGCTGGAAATAGGCTTATCCATCTGATTTTGCTGTGGTATAACAACTGCCAATCAACATCAATGAATTCACAGAAATCTTTAGAGCCTCCATGTGAACAGTATACACAGAAAAATAGTTGAACAACTTCAGCACAATTGCTTCAACATCAACTGCTATTAAATCTGCACCATATCTAATACAGTTGTGAAGAACATGGGCTGGACATCAGAGGCCCACCAATGGCTTCTTAAGGCTAGTTTTCAACTGTTGAAAAACATTATTTCCTTCTTTCCTGTTGATGTCCCCAAAGTTTATGTTTGCATTGTCTCCTGCAAACACGATGCATTTTGATGACAGACTGTATTTCTCAAGGGTTTCCAGCAGGTAATTACATACCGTTTCAGACTCTTCTTTTGGCATGCTGTGCAGTGCAAGTAATGTAGTTTGAATTCCACCAGCTTTCCAATTAAAATACTGAATGATTATTGGGAATAATTTCTCTACACCATGGTTACTGGCATCTGTTGCAATTCCAAAGCAGTTAATGCCATTTAATGACTTTACTACTTCCAGAACAGTGTGAGGACCAATGACATTGCTTACAGCCTACGTATTAGACCAGCAGTGCAATCCATATGACTGATGATGAGCGACAGTGTGAAACGCTAATATTGCTTCAGCAGCACGTCTTCAAAGATTCTGCCAAATGTTTTGGTTGAAAAAAAATGATGTGATTTTTGCAGACGAAGCAGACATCTTTACCATGTTTCTATGTTTTTCACTGGTAACATGTCATTCTAAATCAGTGGTCCGAGAATTTTGCATTTCCTCTTGTTAGTGTTACTGCTAGATGACATTTTTAGATAAAAGACTCCAATAAAAAGATACGACAGGACTGTTACAAAAGTATAAAATGTTACACATAGAGAGCGTCTCTGACCCTCTTTGGAAACTGCGTAGTGAAGGAGATTTAATGCAATATTTTCTCACAGCCAATCAAAGCCGTGCAGTTCTGTATACATTTATAAGGCTTTAGTCAGATTTCTTGTGCTAAGAAGTTGAAAACTGTGGTCAATATCCTGGCAAACAAATGCTAATAAAATTATAACAGAAAGCCTTAAACAATATAAATCAGAGCTTATACATAAATTATATTTACTCTATCTTCCAATTCTAGTTGATAAGCTACTAATACTGTAGAAAAAGTTTAAAAATTAATCAATGGTCCATGGCAAAGGTTATGGTGAGTTCTGCCCATTGCACCTGGTTATTTGGGCTACATAGTCCTGACCAAACCTTTGCATGGTTAAGTAAATCTCATCATAACCCACACCCCTTCCATAACAGCTGTCAGAATGTTTTCTAAGCAACAGTATGGCTGTGTTTCTAGCTTTCATTATGGGGCTTATTCAAGCTTCCTTCTAAAAAGGATGTGCTTCCTTTTGTGCTCTGGCTCACAACACCATCATGCACCACATATCGTATCTATTTATTTAAGGACATATCTCACGGTAGTGCTCAAAATTATTTATTTTAAAGAGACTATAAGGTGCATTGTAACATTTTATATTAGTTGCATTAATAAAATCTTCCACAAATACATACAATAATTTATACTGTATTATAAACTATGCTCAGTGAGAACATTCATAGCTACCAACCCCCATTGTTCCAAAAATGGAACAATACCTCATTGCATCTCAAAATATGGAGCAAAACACAACATGTGAAACAACTGCTAAAATCTTTAGCTAGAAGGCTTGCAGTGTAATACATCTCAAGTATACCTCATTACAAGGAACTTCATAAAATGTCTGACATGATGAAGTGGGCTATTAAAGAGTAAGTTGTACAATAATAAATAGCAAGATTTGAAATGATGTGTTTAATAGAATTTATGTAAAGGAAGACTGAAAACAATTTAAATATGTGGCAGAGTAGTTACAAAACAATGAGAATCTAGCTGCAGACTTTAATACGAACTACAGCAGTACAACACATATACAACTACAGTAGTATAAAACGAGCAGAAACCCGTCAGCAACAATGCTGAAATTTATATGAAATGAAAAGCAAATATTTACAACACAAACTCTGGCAGATTTGCTACAAATAGAAACTGAAATTATTTACAGCACATGCTATGGTAGGCTTGTGTTAAACAGAGAGGTGGGACACAGATATAGTATAAAGTACTTTAAAAGAATACTTTTACACAAAAGCAGGTCAGGGTCAGGATGCTATGTCCAGGTAAAATACAATTTGCAGTATGCAGTATAAACCTTGCACTTCAACAATGCATAATATTTACGTGATTCACACCTGTGGTAGCCACCCTTTGGTGTAGCATCTCTCTCAGGTAGTCAATACAGAATGCAAAAAGAAAAAAAAGATATTTACATTACTGTATTGCTTTCACATATACATTAGCCAAAGGTCAGCGCATGTACTCACTCCTTCTCATTACATTCAAATGCACAGCAGTCTTGCATAAGCAGAATTATAAGAGTAAATAGTAGGACCACTCATTTCACTTAGAAACAGCCCCCCCGTACCCATTACCTATGTAAAGTAGGTGATTTGGCCTTGCCAGCATCAGTAATGTTTTCATTACTGTATTGAACTGATGCATGCAAACAGAGTTTGCATTCTATCTTTATTTCATGGAAATACACATTAGTCTTGCAAAGCCAGAATTATTACAGCAAGGCTACAGTACCAAACATTTCATCCACAAACAGCCATCATATCAATTGCCGACCTAAAGTATCTGCTTTGACCCTGCCTGGATTAAAACAAAAATAGCAATGATTCCATTAATTTACTCTGTTGCACAGAGTAGTTACAGGCTTGTATGACAGCTGACTTTAGCCAAATACACAATCTTGCAAAGCCACAACTACAACAGTAAACAGCAAGGCCAGTCAACTCATTTCATTCACAAATACCCCCCCCCCCCCATTACCTAACTAAAGTAGCTGCTTTTTACCCTGTCAGGATTAAAGTAGAAAGAATAGTAACAGTTGGGTTGCATACTCGCATTACTTTCATTTTGTTGACAGAAACATTAGTCACAGTGTGTGTGCGCCAGCCAAATACACATTTAATTTTATTTATTTTACTTTTTTTAACCAGGGTTTCTGCAACTGGCTTTAGCTAAAAACAAAAAAACTTTTCAGCATGGGTCCGGGGAGAAGAGTCTAACATATTAAAAACATTTTTAACAAACATTCAGTATATACATGAACAGATATGAAATAACATAAATTAAAAATTTCTCAAACTTGTTAATTATTCTACAGTCATCTTATTTTACAGTCATCTTAAAGTACGGACAGAAAAGTATTACAGTTTTGCAAAGTTGGAATTACGACGACAGTAAAACAGCAAGTTGTTTCTTTCACACACAGCTCCAATCTCCAATGCCTACCCCACCCACAATATCTGATTTGATCTTGCAATATTAAAAACAAAATCAACAACAAAAAGACAACACTGTCATCAAGGTAAGTATTCTTTTTTTTTTTTTTTTCACATAAACAATACTCAGTTCAGAGGTTATGGTCGATCTTACTTCACTCAAATGCACATTACTCTTGCAAAGCAAGCCAGAACTGCAGTCATTCCATTCGCATGTAGGCATTGCCCCATCCCAAATACCTACCCAGAGAATCTGCTTTGAGCCTACCAGGTTTAAATTAATGAAAATAAAAGACCACAGTTACATTACTGTACTTCTTTCACATCACATAGCTAGGAATCTGCATGTGATTCTACTTCAGTTCATGTATACACACTTTACTCGTGCAAGAGGAGAGTTTCTTTCAACAACAAAATTTTGACAAACCATTCTAAAAAGATATTAAGTTGAAAAAAAAAACAGTCCCCCAGAACATATTGCATAGCTAGTATCATTTTGACACCTGCCAGGGTATTATATTAAAAAAAGAAAAAGTCATCAGCAGCCCCCAAAATACACTGACCACTAGCATCTGGTTGACCATGCCTGTGTATTATGTTAAAAAAAAATCAACAGCCCCCAAAACACACTGCCTGCATATTATCTGGTTAACCCTGCCAGGTTATAATACATATAAAAAAAAAATTATTGATGGCCCTTAAAGCACACATAGTATTAGTATCTGGTTGCCCCTACCAGGAAAAAAAAAGTACTTACCTTGAACACTAATACAATGGTCGACCCCTGTTTCTCCACTCTCTCCCTTGCAAATAAAGTGCGGGAAGAGAACGCAAGAGTAACAGGACTAATCAGCAGCTACGTCACACATACAGATTACATAACAGACTGCTGACCTCGCAGTCTTGTCAGGTTCCTGTTTCATGCATTTAAACCGCAGTGACTTCTGGGCTTCTCCATATATGCCTTCTGTCTTTTCAATCCAGACTGTTTTTAAAACAGTCTGAAGAAAAAAAAAGATTTTCTTTTATTATTATTATTATTATTGAAGCAGAACTTCAGCACACATGCGCGCTACCCCGAGTTCTTCGTAGAAACGCATTATTTTAATTTACACAGTAGTAGCAGTTCGAACTGCTACTACTGTCTAAATTGAAGAATTAGAGTGTTTTATTTTATTTTGTGTGTGTGGAGAAAGTTGGGGTGGCTGCAGCCTGGCAGTCCTATGCCATGGGGCACTACTGATGTAATGTATCTGTGGGATTGAACAAAGCTGGATATTTTTGCTTTTTTAGGCAATGCCTACCAAATGGAGGACACAATGCTGAAAAGGAATTTTGCCAGACATCTGGTAATCCTAGGTGAAGGGAGACTTGACTCTTGCAAAAAAAAAAAAAAAAATCACACGTGTTTTTTTTCAATTCTTTGTCAATCACTGTTTTGATATACGACTATTAGGTGTAGATCCTTGTAAGAAAGACAAACCACACACACACAAACACACACACACATTCATTAAAGAACCCATAGACATATGAATGCTATGTTTCATAATGCAGTCAGTTCCATAGTAGAAAGGGATAGATTTGTATCTAAATCAATTGCAAGACTATGAAACAAACTTCCTTTGAAATGAGAATGGCAACAACCTAAAACTTTTAAATTTAAAATTAATTCAATGAGTTGAAGGTGAACTTATGTTTATAACTGCAAGGAGTCAGTTTTCATAACCTCAGGACCTGCACCAAAAACTATGAAACTATCAGTAATGAAAAATGCAGTATGGTAACAAATATTATGCTAATGTAACAGAAGCACATTAATTAAATAAGGTATTAATTAACCTACATCCCAAAGTCTGATAAACTTTAATTTATGTGCAATACCCAATTCTATTTGATCTGACATTAGATAATTCAGCGATATTTGTGACAGTTTTGTTCATTGATTGATATAATTAAACATTATTCTATGCTCAAACAGCTGACAACATATATAGGTTCATAGGTGTGTACTAGGCTAATGGGCCTGGAGCCTTTACAAGCCTAGCCCATAGAGGTGCCCTGGCATCATGCCATCTGATGTTAGTTCCCAGTGCCTCTATCAAGTAGAGCCACTGGAGTGATCCCCAGGGTGAACTTTGTATTACCTATCCACTCATCAAGATTTCTCTTGAAGAGGGACAGCGAGGTGCTCTGCTTGACATGTATGGGCAATCTCTGGGTGAGGAACCTGTCCCTCCAGCATGTTCTGTTGATTGTGGCAATGAGATTGAGGTCTCTGGAGCATGTGGTGCAGAGGGATTGGGATTTCTTTAGATGTGGCATTTCTAACAGAGCTGGGTCAGACATGGCGTTGTAAATCAAGCAGAAATCACCTCTAAGTAGGCGATATGAGACAAAGAATAGCTGGAGTCTTTTGAGTCTGTCCATGTAGGAAATGTGTTTAATACTATCCAATAAAATTTTGTTAGTAGAGGCTGCGAGACTCGAATATGTATCTGCATGCATCTTGTATGTGAAACCATCATCATCGTCTGAGCATTCAAGTGCTCCGGATTATGCAGAACGCTCCGCATTTAACGACCAGTGAAGCCACTGTTCCGCATTGAACAGCAGTGGCTCTGCTACACACATTCTGATTGGTTTGTGTACCGCAATTACTGCCAATCAGCATCACGGCACACAAACCAATGCATAGGCCAATCACGTTCCGGGAAACCTTTTCACACCAAAATAATGGCTTGAAAAAGGCTTCCAGGAAGCAGTGATCTTCCAACAACAACAGCGGAAGACCGGGAGTAAGGAATAAGAGTGGATGGGGATTGAAGACATCGGGGGTCAGGACTCAAGTGCCAGAAGAAGAATCAGCAGCTGAAGGGGCTTCAGGGATATAACCATTGCTTTGGTGGTTCTAGGAGGATCAATAGTGTCAAGTCTGAGGTTTTGTTTTGCTGCCTGCCTGCCTGCTAGACAACCGGGGCTGATTTTCGTGTACTGTGTGGAGTCTGGATTGTACTGAGCTGCTGGGGACAAGTTGGTAGAGGCAAGTGTTTTTTATAAATGTAGCTGTGGCCAAGGCATTCAGAAAGGATTCAGTAGCTGTGTTGTTTTGCAGATATTTAAATTAATTGTTTTTTAAAGAAGATTGCCTGCATACAACATGCATTATATAATCTGAGGGGTTAAACTAAAAGTTTTTTTTAACTGTTTCCACTAAAAGTTTTTTGTCACTGTTTCCATTAAAAGTCCAGAGCAAGAGTGAACAAAAAGAAAAGTGAATACATTAAAATATTAACTGATTGTGTTATGTATATAATCATTACAGCCTAGGTGTCTCTGTAGTTAAAGCTTACTGATGCCACTGGACATCAAATGTTGCTTGGTCATATTTGTTTTAAGAATTCTAAAACCATGCTGAATACAGGATAATTGGAGCTTTTGTTTTAAAGCTGATGTGATATTTGACCTCTATTTAGTGATGCTAAAAATATTTAATATTATTTGTACTATTTATATATATTATAATACTGGTCTTCTTTCTGTAAATATCTTTAAAACCAAGTGACGTTGATATAACTACTTAACCTCATATGAAACTTCACAGGTGGATGAAGAAAACGCTGCTGACAGTATGTGTTGTATGAATGGTTACTGAGATCATAAGCTGCGTTTATTTTGACTTATAAAATCTAGTTTAAGACCAGGAATAAAATGAATGCAACCTTTGCAAAGATTATTTTGTGTTGGATAGTTTTCCATTCCATTTACAGTTTTCAAGTAACACGTATGGTTCTAGAGATGAATATTTGTTTTGAACTGAGATTACAACTTTATTTTTTTCAAGGCATAGGCTAAATATTATAAGACCAATATTTAGTGTTGCTGTTTGTCCCCCTAGTATGCCTCTGACAGTAATTGCCAACACAGATCATGTTCTAGCAACTTTCTCAGTTTATAAGACAATATTTAGTGTCTTTTTGTTGTGCTGCTTACATTATGTTGGGCTTTGTCCAGATTTCTTGCACTAAAAGGTCGAGAGGTATGTGGATGGTTGTCAAAAGCGACCATCTTTGTAGTAATGGGATGCTTTAAAGTATCGAGTTTTGTTTTCTAGTAGAACTTGAGTATCTTTTCATAATGGCAAGATGCTGAACTGCTTAAGGAAAATACTGAAGTGACAGTATTGTGCTGCTGGTTGACATGTTAGAAAATGGGCAATTTTTCTAATTAAGTTCTAATTTTTTTAATTCTAAGTTCTAATGCAGAAACATTTTTATTTTGAATTCTCTTGTCAGGTTTATAGCAGTATTTTTGTCAAGTCTGGTTTTGTCCTCACTCTGCTCTGCTTTTTTTGCTCAGTGGCATATTTTCAGTAGTATTTCCACAACTGGAAACTAAGCACATTCATGCCAGTATCACTACAGCCTTTGTGTACTTTGGATCAGATTTATTGCCATTAGCGTGCTATTTGGATTTTAAGGTAGAGACCCTACCTTAAAATCCAAATGGCACACTAATGGCAAAAAATCGGTTCCAAAGTACACAACGCTGTAGTGATACTGGCATGAATGTGAGGGTTTACAAATGATGGGATATGTATATGTGCTTCTGCTTAGTGTGTTTTTATTTTTCATGGTTAAAGATATGAGATCTTGCATTCTTTTGGTCTTAACTGTTCCAAGACATGATGTCTTAAATGGCACATTCTTGTAAAAGTAGAGGGTCCTGCTTTTAAGTACCCTTTTAGGCACCTTTGCCAGGCCCAGACCTGGTGGTAGGATATGGGGTAGAACACATCTAAGGATGTGAATGTGAAATGCAAGTCTCTACCGTGATCCATGGAACGTTTCACAAGGTGCAAAAATAGGGTGTTCCACATTTTGACCATTTGTCACACATTGTTAAGGTCTGTGTTCCACATTGGCCTCTTAAGAGGTTGAGACCTAGGATCATCGTTGTCATTATTATTGCAATCTGAAAAGTCAGGTAGCACAGACCATGTAATACAATTGTAGACGAACTGATTTAATTAAGCCACTCAAGCAGTAAAACTTGTAATCATTTGAAATGCTGAGACTTGTTAGTGTAAGTTCTGAAGGAATAGCAAGACTGAATGACTGAAAATGTGGACTTATGCATAATAAGTCTGGGACTGCAGCTCCATGGAATATTCCCTTATCTCCATAGTATACATATATATGTACCCTGTAAGCATCGCTGTCAACAATCCCAGAACTGAGGTGTGGGTTATTCAACAAAAAATGTCCCACCAAACAGTTCTGCTGGCATATTTACTATTATACCGCAGTGCCAGATGGTGAATTCAAAGGAAAGGAAGGCTACAACTGAACAGATAAGGCCAACTGAAATGAGGTGGGACTATTACCGCAGGTCAGTAACCTTTACCTGTAATCAAACAACAGATGAGGCTACACATTTTCAGCCATTTATTTATTTATTTATTTATTTTTATTTATTTATTTACATTTGTTGACCGGGAGTGTCCGACTGGATGTAGGTCCATTTTCAGAGGAGGCCCGGGGAGAAAAGCTCCACAGTTAAAATATACAGACAGTAGTTACATTGGATTTACATAGCAATTAACAATTTGATCAACATAGCAATTAACAATTACAAACATGGTTACAAATGAAGAACATGGTACATCAGTAGACAACTAGAATCTTTATCATCTGCGAAGCACATAACAGACATTAACAATTGTTACAATAAGAAGTTCCTGCTGTATAATAAGTAGTTAGGCTTATGAGCATCTGAGCTTGCTATAATCAAGGTAGTGGTGTGGAAGGAAAGGTAGTGTGTGGATGGGGTGGGTGATATTAGAGGGGGAGTTGCAAGGGCATAGCCAGCATGTTTTTAGGTGCGCTTTTAGTAAAGTTTTGAAGTGGGTGCATGATGGTACGGAGGTAATTGTGGGTGTGAGGGAGTCCCATAATTGGGCTATGGTGCAAGAGAAAAGTGCTTCTCCAGTGGAGTTATTGGCTTTAGTGACCTGTAAGTGATTTTTGTTGCTGGATCTTAGTGGTCTGGTGGTGCGATAGGGTTGGAGTAGATTCTGGAGGGATGGGACTTTTAGTGGATGGTTTACTAGTTTGTGGGCGAGTGTGAGTTGATACCATTGAAGGAGATGAGGGAGTTCAAGCCAGCCCAGTTCAGCAAGTGAGAGACAGTGGTAACTACGGTAGGATGTCCCTGTGGTGAATTTGGTGATTTTGTTGTAGCAGGTCTCAAGCTTGTTTAGATCACATTGCCTTAGGTTGGTATATATTAGAGAGGCATAAAGTAGGGTGGAGATAAGGTGGGAATTTGCTACTGAAATCTTTGCTGCTTTGGTGAGAAGTTGCTTCTGTATAATGCTCCTAGTTTTTTGTGGACTTTTTTATGGTCATAGATATGTGAATGTCAAATTTGAGTTTATTGTCTATTTCCACTCTAGCAATTTGGTGTGTTCTGTTGTGTGTATAGTGGTGTTGTCTTTTGCTGTGATGTTAAAGTGAGAGTTGTTTTGAGTATGTTTGGTAGGTTGGAAGATGAGTAGTTTAGTTTTGTTTGGGTTGAGTATTAATTGGGCATTGGATAACCAAGTTTCAACAGAGGAAAAGGCTTCCTGTGTGACTTTTTGCAGTTTGGGTAGGGACTGGGCTGAGCAGATGATGGTTGAGTCATCTGCGTATTGTATGAGTGTGCCATGTTTGGTGGCAGAGGCTAGATTATTAGTGAAAATAGAGAAACGTAGGGGGTCCAAGGATGGATCCTTGGGGAACCCCTATAGAGACAGGTAGTTGGGGAGATATGTCATTCTGCCATACAACGATTGTTGGTGGTCACACAGGTAACTCTGAAACCAGTTGGTGACTGGTTGATAGAAGGATAGGTTACTGAGGACAGAGAGGATTTGTTTGTGTGGGACCATGTCGAATGCTTTAGATAGGTCTAGGAAAGTAACAGAGGAGAGACCGACATTATTTTTATGCTGAAGGATAGTGTTAGTAAAGGAGAGTAAGGCAGTGGTGGTGCTATGGTTTGGTCGGAAACCATGATGAGTATTGGAAAGGAGGTTGTTAGTAAGGAGATAATCTGAGACCTGAGAGTGAATGCATCTCTCTAGTAATTTGGAGAGTGGAGAGAGAATAGCTATGGGGCAGTAATTGGTTAGTTCTGTGGAGGGGGCACCTTTGTGGAGGGGAATTATGTGTGATATTTTGCATATTGTGGGAATGTAACTTTCTGACAGAGATCGGTTAATCAAGATGGATACTGGGTAGGCTAGAGCATCAGCTGCGATTTGCAGGTATTCACTTAGGAGGTTGTCTGCTGCTAATTTGGTGTGCTTAAGTTTAGTTAAGAGTTTTTTTTTATGTTGGAGGTAGGAACAGGAGAAAAAGAGAAGACAGTGGGGAGATTACTAGTTGAAGGTCTGGGTTGGAGGGGAGGGGGGTTGTGTTGTCTAGCTAGTGATAGTATGGTTTGTGTGAAGTGTTTGTTGAATGAGGTAGCAATATTTTCAGAGGAGTGTGGGATGTTAGGAGGAGGGGTACTGACTTTACCTGGGTAGAGGATGGAGTTTATGGAGGACCAGAATTGTTCGAGGTTGTGCTGGGAGGAATCTAGGGCAGACTGGTGGTATTGGAATTTGTCCTGTTTTATTAGCTTTTTGACTCTCTTGCGTAGTTCTAGGACTTTCTGTCTAGTTGAGGGGGTTTTGTTTTTTCTCCAGTGCTCCCAGGCTTTATCCCTGTTTTTCATTTCTGACTTAGTGGTTTTCTGTAGCCATGGGGAGGGTTGTGCTTTGGTTCCATAAAGTCTTATGGTGGCGTGGTAATTAAGGATGCTCAGGAAGGTAGTATTAAAAAAATTCAACTGTATCATCAAGACGCAGGTACTTTAGAGGATGCCAGTTACATTCTTTGAAGGATGAGATGAATGCAAGTGCGTTAAAATTTAGTTTTTTACGTCTTTGATGGTAGATGGCAGGTTTAACTTGGTATAGGCGTTTTTGAGTAGGAATGTTGGGGAGTGATCACTGAGGCTATCCAATAATCAGCCTGATATATATGACTGGGGGCTCTTACTGACTAGTATCCAGTCCAGGATAGTGTGCTTGTTGGAGTTTTTATTTATCCTGGTTGGTGACTGGACTAGTTGGGTGAAGCCATGAAGTTTTAGATGATGGATTGGATGGTTGCCAGAACAGGATTGCCAGTCAATACTGAAATCACCTAAAATTATAGTTTCTTGGGGGAGATGGTGGGTAGTCCAGCTGAGGAGGTTTTCTAGTGGAGGGATGTTTTGGCCAGGTGGGAAGTAGCATCCAATTATGTTGATGGTTTAATTTTGAGGTTGGTATATATTATTTCTTCATTACCCATTTGTGGAGCTGATGATTTTAAGATCTGGATGTTTAGATGCTGTTTAAATATTATAGCTATACTACCTCCTTTCTTGTTTAGCCGGTCTACTCTTAGTATGCCGTAACCGGTAGGGAGGATTTGCTCACTGGTAATGTGAGGTTTTAGCCAGGTTTCAGTCAGGATGACTATATCTGGGGAGTATAAGTCTATGGTGGCATGAAGTTCATGGACCTTGTTGGATATACTTCTAATATTTAGGCTTAGTAGAAGGAGGTCACTTGGCTTTCTATTGGCTGTGATTTGGGAGAAGTTGTGGTTTCTAGTCTGATTATGAGGAGTGGGGTTGGAGATGGCGGGGCCAGGGTTGGGGTGGATGTCTCCACTTAGGGCTAGTTTTGATATGCATGAGGTTATTAGTTTTCTCAGTTTTTGAATGTGTTTGTTTATTAGGGAAACTTTATAATTCTGCTCTTTGGGTAATAGGTATGGTGGGTGGGTTACTGTGTTAAGTTGTAGGGATGCATTTTTTTTTTGAGTAACATAGTTGATAGAATATGTTGGGGGTGCATAGGGATGGTTCTTGAGTTGGTGGGAGGGGAGGTGAGTGAGGGTGAGACATGAGTGTTGGTGTGTGTGTAGTAGTACAGTGGTAGTGGTTGAGTGGGGGAATGATGGAGTTTTGGTAGGATGTAAGATATGCAAGGAGAGTGCATGCAGTGAGCATAGGTATGGTATGCTTATACATGTTAGCTGAGAAGGAGGTATAGTAGTGGGAAGATGGAGGAGGTAGTGTATTTGTTTAGTGCCGTGGTTGGCTGTTGGAAAGATGGGAGTGGTTTGTGTGTGTAATAAAGGTAGGACCACTGAGGGCAGGTGAAGATTGGGGGCAGGGTGGGGAGCGGAGTGGGGGCAGGTGGCGATTGGGGGCAGGGTGGGGAGCGGAGTGGGGGCAGGTGGCGATTGGGGGCAGGGTGGGGAGTGGTGTGGGCACAGACCCTGTTAGTTGCTCTTACAAGGAGGCTGGAAACAATCAGGTAACAGAGTAAACTGATATAAGAACATATGATAGTGAATGTGGAGACTCAGGTAGGTACCCTGTATTTCCATGAACTATCAGTTAGCTGTGCCCCTGTTCAAACAGTTTTAGTAAGTTTTATGGCAGGGCTGAGCATAAAGTGCTCAAAGGGTGGTTGTAGTTTTAAAAATGGTGCCTGCCACAGGTAATATGTATTAACTTTGGGATTGGCTTAAGGTAATAAACAGGGAAGGGGGAGGGGGAAAACAAGGGTGTGAGCAGGCAGTTCTTTTGTACTGCTGCTAATGAGCCAAGATCCAAGCAAAGACAAGTTTGTGTTTAAGAAACAATCAGAATTGACAAAGGACTGCTCTGAAGCTGTAAGTCATTTCTTAACCATTTCTCAGGTGGAAACACAGGATAACCTTGTATCAGTAGGTTACTGTGGTCTCAATTTAAATTAACAAACACACTATATTTCATCAGTTATGGATACTATTTGCTAACAGAAGGGAATAAAAGAGAAAATGGAAGATGAGTGTGTGTGTGTGTGTGGGGGGGGGGGGCTGCTGCTTACAAGCCAAAGCAGAGTGCTCTCCAGGGAATAATGAATATTAGCTCAAACAGGTAGACACATACACAAAGTTAACTTTAGCTGTTTGTGTTTGCAGACAGTTCAGACCCGGACGGCACTTTTCTTATAACAATGTACTCACCGGTTGGATAAAAAGACAAAGGTGGTACAGCAGCTGAATACTTAGCGTGGTGTTAGGTTGGAGAGACAATGAGCTCCTCATGGGGCCTGTAACAGAGTGGTTCTTGATTTGCCTGATAAACTCCAAAGTTTACTTGAAATTGACTAACATACGACACAAAATACAGGGATGTTCCGTAAAGTTAGGGCGAGTTCAGAGCATCTATGCCTCACACACACACCACACACACACGTTACAGCCACTTGTATGACTGTGACCGTATACCTAATAATAAAAATTCTATTTGTTAGCCAGGTAGGCCCATTGGGCACATAGTCCCATTTCAGGAGCCACATCTGGTTAAGTGACTAGCTCAAAGTGAGTAGGTAAACGAGGGCTGAGGGAGTCAAACCCTGTACCACAGGAACTACAGCTTGCAAGCTTAACCTCTGCACCAACTGCCAGACTTCTGCAGCAGATGAATGAATAAATACATAAATAGCTGCCACACATAAATGTAGCTTCTCAACTCACTACCATCAGAATGTGTAACCTGCTGTAACTGCCCCCACTTCCCCCCCAAAAAAGTATAACTTTAGCTCAAGAATCAAGGAGAAAATTGATAACTCACAAACCTTACCTGGAGCAGACCAAAGAATGACACAAAAACAGGAACCTTCTGCAAAATCAAGAGGAGTGCAGAGCATCAATGCCACCCCAGACACACACACACACACACACACCCATGAATTACAGCTACTTGTATGACTGTAACTGTATACTCAAGGTGTTTGCTTCAAATGAATGAATAAATGCATAAATAGCTGCCACACATGAATTTATCTTCTCAACTCACTACCATCAGACTGCAGTGTGCAACCCGCTGCCCCCTACCCCCTAAAAACCTCTCAGAAGATATTGCCTTTATGTTGTTATGAAAGTTACTAGAACAGGCTTTTCATTAGCATGCATTTGTCTGAAGGCTGTTAAGTCTGAAGCTTAAATGTATGTCATTATTTAGCAACTATATTTACTGATTTGTCAGAAAAAAAAGCACATTAAAAAAAAAAGGCCAAGATGTGAGGCAAAGCGAGGAACAGCTGAAAACTTTATGTACCCCCCCAACAAGCGCACACACACACACACACACACACACACACACACACACACACACACACACACACGCACGTACCCATGCACTTAAATGAAGTACTTGCCTTCCTGATGCTGGCAGTAGCAGGCAGAGTGCCAGTAAACAAACACAACAAAAATCTATATATGTATACACTTTAAAAAAAATTGCATCCACACTTGTGCCTACTGCCATGTTACCTCTTTCCTTTACATTTAATCAGGTGGTCTCAGTCACCTGAGGCAGCCTGATCCAAGAGCAGAGCTTTCTGCTGCTTCATGCAGCAGCCATGTAAGAAGCTCTTTGAGTGATTTTTTTTTATGTCCTCAAGAGCTTTTCCAGTTTGTAGAACAAGCCTACATAAACCTGATGATGGGCTGTTTTGAAAACAGCCCTGCAACTGTGTTTAAATTTTTTTTTTGTTTTGCTTTGTTTTTGCCTCAGAAATCCTTGGACCTCTGTGGAGTTCTGAGCACCAAGAACAAAACAAAAGTCAGAAAGTCGGTTATTTTTAAATAAAAGTTAACTTTCCAAATTAAAACTAAGATGATTTATTTTCTTTTGTTATGTTAACTGAGTGTGGTTGCAGTCCAGCAGCCACTACCATGATCCAGCCTTGTATACAAAGTCGTCCACGATCAGAGGCTAATGCAGCATACATATGCGCCCTGCTACAGCATAGTCTGCATTATCATGACTTGAATGACCCTGTGAAAAAAGGTACGCAATAGGATTAATAATGTGCTTGGGAAAGAACTTTGAACTGTTTATCAAAGCGGTGCGGGTGTGCCCAAGCCCCACAGTCATCACATGCACGCTTTGTATTACTGCACTACTGTAAGCTAATATGCTTTCTGGGTATTTCCATGACACACACAGGCACCTACACCCTGTCCAGTTACTCTTTTGTATCAAGGAGTAAAGTTTTGTCTCACTGTGATTTATTCTTTTTGAACAGCAAATATCATACTTGTAAAATATTGCCATCAGCTAAGTCATTTAACATCTATGGTCATGGATTTACTGCATTTAAAATAAGTTGCATTTGTTTAGATAAGGCTTTCTGCTACCTTAACAGCAAACAAGCAAAGTGTGTGGGAATCAAACATCAGTCAGAAAGACATTTAATAACGTTATGTGAGCACTTCAGAAAATGTTACATAAATGGTGTCTGTCATACAAAATGACTGAGAAATAGAATGTGTTAAACTTGTTTTTCTTGTTCCTCATTAGAAAAAATAAAAAGATAAACACTGACCTTGTTCAGTGATAACTTTTGCAGATATTAATTCCTAAAAGGTTAAAGTAATTTCATTCATTCTCACTGCCTAAATTATTTATTCCAGGCTGATGGAAAACTGACGCCTATGGCAGACGATAGGAGCAAGGTGGGAAACAGTGTTGGTTGGAAAGTCAGTCCACTCCAGAACAACACATAAGCACATCCTGCAATATACATTCAACAGCATTTTGAGCACCACCAGTTCAAAAGCTCACTTAGTGGCATGCAGTTCAGCTATGGAAGAATATAGATACTCTTCCCCACCCCACTCTACACAGCAAAAACCTTTGTGAATAAATTGTATGCCTCCACCACCACAAAAGAAAGCACCCGAGGCACAAACCAGATTAGAAAACTGAGCATTATTTCTGAATTAAATACACCAGTCTTTACTAGCATAAGATAGCTAACTGAATTTACAGCAGCTTTTTCTTCTGTTAATTCACTGCACTAGAAACATCTCTGTTTAACAAAATGAGCAAAACAGATTTTGTAATGGCATCACAAGTAAACATACAAATGTAAAACTCCTATGGAAAAATACCAAACTTCAGATTAATTTACCTTATTGCTGCATATATGTGGCATGAATCTATTCCTTCTGTGCATATCTCCCAGAGAAAACTTGGTTTGTTTTTTGACCTACAATCTGCTACAACCATCTGAGTAACTCACTGTCCTTATATATCGCCTTTGTAATTTCCTTAATTCTAACCTAAACCTTCCGCTTTCAACTACTGACTGTTTCCTTCTCTTTTCTGTCCTTTTTGTTAGCAGTGTCTTGTATAATGGTGAATTTTGCACATATAGCAGCAAGAATAATTACTGAGCCACATTAGCCATACAGTTTTACTAATCTCTTGATAGCAAGAGCATGTGGTGAGAACTGGCAATAACTGATGGAACATTCTTAGCTTGAAAGAAATGTTGCGGTTTCAGTAAGATATTAAGCTGGATATTTTTGGGACTTTGTGCTTAACTGTTAATTGTTTTTGTTCTCTGCTATTTTCAGTGCAAAGTAAACAGCTGCATCATGTAGAGCATTTCTCGTTTTTGGGGCTGAGGGAAGACACCATCTGATCCCCGCAAATGTGGACTTGTTTGTTTACTGCAGCAGGTATTTACAATTAGCATCACAATTTGACATTTTTCAAGATGTTTGTTGGAATAAACTGAGTTAATCTGTGCAAGTAACATCACCTTCAGCAAGAATGATACCAGAGAATGAACAAAAGATGATTGACTTTAATAACTGGCTTTGCTTCTAGTGTCTTTCCAGAGGGTTCAATATTTGTCAGCATGGGAGAACATGGTTAAACTACATTGCGTTGCAAAGGATGGTCTGCACCTGTCCTCCCTAGACTTTTGAATATTGGCTAAAATTTTATTCATCCCCTTATAGCATTTATTTTGGGCAATACTGAACTAACAAACCTATTGAAATAGCTTGTAAAACCCAAGGAAGCCTAAAACTGTTGCTGCTCAAAGCTAGGTGCCTAAACAAGAAAACTCCACACCCTACAAGCTCCACTCACTGACGTGGTTTAAATCCTCAGAAAGTGCTTTGATAGTGCAAGGCTTCAGTGCCTTCCACACATTTAGACCATCAGCTGCCCAGACAGGGGTAAAAGGTGGGTGTGTCTCAATCTACATTAGCAACAATTATACCTCTAGGTTGGTTAAACAAGATGATACCCTGGAGTTTATCCATGTGTAAATCACCATTGACAAAGTTCCTTACCATATCCTAGCAAGTTATAAGTTATCTTCTATGTCTCAAGAATCCCATATCTCATACCTAGACCTACTGGTGACACTCACCATTAAATCAAATACCCTATTCATGGGAGATAAACTATACCTCTATAGATTGAGAATCAGAAATTGCCTCAAACTCACCAGCGCAATGATTCTTGGGCTTTTTTTTAATATGAATACCCTTGACCAGATAGTGCGCACACCCACCACAGGTTCAAATATACTAGACCTGGTCCTCAACAATATGGTAGAGCACTGCACAAACCCCAGTGTCATATCTTCATTGGTGAGGTTGGACTACTATGCTGTCTCCTTCAAAATAAAAATCAAATGTGTAACCACTGCAAATCCTGCAACATTATGTGGAATTATCAGACACCCTGTAGAACCATGTAAATAGTATAGGTGCTTCTCTACCTACCAAAAGTCTAAAACAAGGTCTAAAAACTGATCACACTCATGGAATCCTAACCTTAATAGGGTATATTAACAAAAGAAAAAAGCCATGGCTAAAAATCAGGAAGAATATCATCCATAATGATAAGAGCTCTCTAATTAAACTAAACAGGAAACTAAGACAACTAATCAAGTCCAATAAGGCCAGTTATGAGGTCAAGGTAGCCTCATGGGCTAAGGACAACCACAAGGCCTTCTACAGCTATGTTTGTAACCTCAATAGCACCATACAACAATGTGCTGAACTGGTGGTCAGTGGTGCCACTTTCACTGAGCAGAGTGACATAGCGAATCTGCTAGCTGAAAATTTAACTTAGACTTCACCAATCAACCCCCCATGGAACACCTACTAGCATAACCTCCACCCCAGCTATGAACAAGGAGCAGGTCCTGGTAACACTCAGTAAAGCCAAAACCACAGCCTCAGTGGTCACAATATCCTGGGTTGCCTCCTAAATAGCTTAAAATATGACCTATGAGGACCATTTGAGTCACGTTCAACAAAAGCTTCAAAATAGACTTTGTGCCATGAGAATGGAGGACTGCAAGAGTTATCCCACTTCACAACAGTGAACCATCAACTGACCGCTGGAGACTAAACCCATTAGTCTAACTAGTGTAACATGCAAAGCCATGGAATGAATTATAATTAAAATGATCATCAAAGACATAAGTAACCTTCAGACACTTGATCTAACCCAGTTTGGCTTTGCCAAGGGAAGATCACACCTACTAAACCTGGTGGACTTCTTTCAGTAGGTCACCAAGATAATGGATGAGGGAAAATGGTGCATACCACCTACTTGGATCTGGGTGAGGTGTTTGATGCAATATTCCTCTCCAGTATAGTTGAAAAACTCACAATACTGGGCATTGACCCCTACAATACTCACTGGGTTGCCAACTGGCTTACAGATTGGATCCAAGAAGTAAGAACTGATGAGACTACCTCCACTAAGACTGTTCACCAGTGGGTACCTCAGGGCTCTATGCTGGGACAACTCCTATTTGATATCTGTTTCTGAGAGGTAAAGGACTTAGGCTGACCACATTCACAGATGACTACATATTGGAATATGTCATAGATTCCCCCCACAACACAAATATCTTACAACAGGTTCTAACACAGACAAATGACAGGTGCCAAAGTCATTCCCAAGAAATGCATTATAGTCCCTTTTGAGGAAATGACCATGCAGACTAATTACTCCATTGATAAGGTATCCCTAAGAGATGACACTGTTTGTCAGGGATCTGGGAACATATGTAGACAGTAATCTGGCCTTTGACCAACATCTGGCCAGAGTAGTAAAAAAATAATTCTGTATAAGTAAGAGCATGGCATCCAGGTCTAAGGAAGTTATAGTGCCACTTTATTTGGCCCTTATCTGACCCAACATTAAGTATAATGTGTCCTTCAACATGTAGCTGATCAGACATATGCAACAGCTGGAACGCCCACAAAGGTTCCTTCTCAGGAGCATCCAGATATAGATCACCTTAAAGCCCTATCTCTATACTCATTCTCCTACAGGTTACAGACAAGCAAGCTATACCTGTCATACAAGGCATCTTTGGATCCTGTTCTGACAGACCTTTTGCACATCTGCAAAATGAGCATTATCAAAACCACTAGATCCAAGGATTTAAATTTTGCTTGTGTGTGATATAAATAGGACATGTTGATGAGACAGATATGCATCTCAGAGGATTCTCATGCTCTGAAACCAGCTCCCCATCCATGTGAAGCAGAGTACATCCCTAACCCTATTTAAGCATAACCTTGACCAATGGATGGGAAATAAGAAATTCACTCTGGATCTGGCCTCCAAGTTTCTGATAGACAGAGGTAGATAATAACTATGCCTAAATTAACATACCCACACCCCCCATATAATATTTGGAAACTTGCTAACATACCCCCTCCTAATAAATGACCATGATACATAGGGACACATTTGGGTTGGGTTCAGTGGCTAGGCTTTTAAAGGCCCTATGAACCTATGAACTGCTGTTTACCCTCCTTATCAGTACCAAACTTAATTCTCCCTGAACACTGCAGTTCTTTATTAAAGTAAGTAGCCATCAATGCTCATCAATGGACTATAAAATCATAAATATTCCACTGGTGTTTCCCTCAGAGTGCCATGTCACTCATTATCTCATACAATCTTTGCCTTGGAACACTCTGCCAAATGAATTTAGATAGATAATTAAGCTTTCTACCTGTACTGACCAACTTAGAACCAATTTTAGGCAACAGGCAAGGTGTTGCTCACATTACTATGTAAACTACAGTTATAGGTAAATTTGCCCAAACTGAGGTGCACACTTGACCAAGATCAAACTGGTGTCTGATCTTTATGTTGCTTAATTAATAATAAGTAGTGATGTTGCTGCTTTTTAAATTGACTTAATATGGTTTTCTGATGTTCTATCATACATTAATTTGTGTCTTGTTTTATTTTATCATAACTAGAAAATAGCTTAAAAGGGTTCATGTGGTCCAGCTTACTGTACAACAAAATAAAATAAAATGGTGTGTTCATGTCATGTTTCCTACTCCTTTCTTTCTCTCTCTCACAGACTGGACACATCTACTTCATACAGCCTATAATCATGCTCAGGCTACCTCCATTATCATTGGTAGTCTTTTTCTAAACACCATCTACCAGCTGTATATCATTTTTTCAGTAAGCCTTCCAGAACTGTATATAACATTCCAAGTATGGGGATCATCATTGCTTCTACACTGGATTTAAAAAAAAAAAGTTCACCATCATCTCTTGACTCTGCAGTCCTGATTCTACTGTCATTTGCTAGTCTTCCTACATTGCATTGCCTGAATGAGTTCATGGGTGATACTCATTCAAGAAAATAGTCTTCTTGAAAAAATTCCAAGATGGTGGTCGTCTGAGCTGCACCCTCTCCACAAAGCTCCCTAACAAAGTTTAGATAATACCAATTCTGCCAATTACCTGCCAGCAATAAATGACTTAAGGAAAACCTGCAAGGAATCTGGTTCTACATAAATCTTGAGTATATCTACAAGTAACATCAGAATAATTTAGTTTTACTGCATAAAAAGTTTGCAGAACGAGTTTCCATGTGTAAAATAAAGGCCTCAAGGCTTCGTCACCTCTATAACAGACAGCGACCACAAGGGAAGCAAGAAACCAAATTTGGTGCGGTAAAACGCCTAAAGAAGCTGAAGGTATGGAAACTCAAATATCTAAAACTAAGTTCTCAGCAATAACATCCCCCAAAAAAGATGTTACACCTAAAAGGCAAAAAATCTCTAAAGCACAACAGGATTTAAATAAAGATCCCTCTAAACAAAAACCTGAAAACTCCTTCATTATGGAAGATCTGAAGAGTGCCCTCCTCTCTTCTACAAATGGCAGTTCAAAGCTTCTCAGACCAACTCATTTGGTGGATCTTTAAAACAGGTCGCTGAAAGAATGGATTCTGTAGAAGAAAGAATCAAATCAAACAAATGGACTTAGAACAGCTAAAATCAGAACTCAAAGATAAAGACAAAGCCCTGTCAGACATATACTCAAAACTGATTGACCTAGAAGCAAGAAGCAGGAGGAATAATCTAATTATAAGAGGTGTACCGGAGAAATATGATCACAACCAATTGATACCTACAATAAAGCAAATACTCAGCACATTATTACACTCAAGAGAATCTCCATCGAAATGCACTATTGAAAGAGCCCACTGAGCTCTTTACAAATCTCTAACCAGGACAAGCCCACGATCTATATACGTGAAACTCCTAAATTTCCAAGACGTACAAGATGCTCTTTCCTCCTACAAAAAAACAAAAACAATTTATGTGGAACAATCACCCTATCTCCATTTCTCAAGACCTCCCTATGGAAATAAAGGAAAATCGTCAGAAACTATCCCCATACTGTGCAGACCTTATCAGAAGGAAGATAAAGTTCCAAATGCGGTTCCTGAATACTCTTTTTACCAAAATGAGGTTAAATACTCCATGGCTTCGCCTAAAGAAGCCAATATGATATTCAAGAAATGCTTCGGTAAAATACTTGTTGCATAATTATAATAAATATCACAGAGCAGTCGTTAACCTCTCCGATCGATGCTTTCTGTTACTAAACCATTTTCACACCACCTATTGCATGTACAAGAATTCCTTTCTGTACTTTTAAAAAATAAAAAAAGGAAAAGACTTAAGCTCAGCTCTATCAGGCCTCTTCAGTTTGAAGTGAGGTTGCCAGTAGGACTCAAAAAAAGTGGCAACCGATGGCTCCAATAATCCATAACACAACTAAAACAGAGTACTTCCTACAATCTTCCTGTATTTTGTGGCAGAGAACATAAGGATCGATATGGAGGCCCTCCTCTCCTCACACTCTATTACTACCCGGTATTGTAACCCGAAATTTGTGAATGTTTTGATCCTAATATTAAAGCATACAACGAGGTAAGGAACATTGCTGAGGATCTTGTGCACAGCATCTTCATCTTCAGTTATGATAGTGCTCTTCTGTTATAGCCGTTAACTGGTTGCTGTTCAAGGGAGAGCATTTAAATCCAGTGTGCTCGTTGAGTGACTCACTCCTAGCTTGGTCCCCATTCAAATAAATCAAGTCTTCGACAAGTATTACATGCCCGGTAAGCAATTAGGGGAATACCGGAAGAGATACTAAACACTACTCTGCTTGGGCCAATGATCAGCTGAGGTTTCCTGCCTCTAGCAGATATGTCTGGGTGGGGTTCCTCAAATAGTCATACCCCTCTCTGCACCTGCTGACTCAATTTGACAGGCTAGAATGGATCAGGAGAGGAACGATAATTAAAAATTCTATGAAGAGTCAGCAGATAAAGAGTAGAGATTCCGAGCTTGGATTAGAGCTCAAATGATCTAGCGCAACATCAATATGTATGGTCTTTACATTATAATTTATTTCTAATGAGGTGAGTGTGGATCTGCTTACTTGCTGGTGCTCTGGCTCATTTTAGACTAGGATCGGAAGGCTTGCATCCTACATATATAGGGCTAACAAGGAAATTTGCCCTGATGCTCCAGCAATGTATAACACCACGGACTTGATTTAACTATCTTGTTAGTTATTCCTTACGGGGGTTGTAGCTGTTGAGTGAGCACCTGAGCCAGTTGCTGAGCTCAGAACAAATAGGAGGTTAACTTCAACGAATATTTTGTCCATGTGTAATAAAAGTTAAGTAACTGCTCTAACCAGATACCATGGTATCTGTAATGGGTGATGGTTCAATGTAATCTGTTGTGCTTCTTTTAAAGCTAAGACACTAATGTTTTAACACCGGAGCTGCACAACTTTTTTCTCTCTTTTTGATCTTGTTTATCTATATCTGGGTAAAGTTACATTACTCCTTATTGCATACTTGGCATGTTTATAAGTGTGTGGTCTGGATTAGTGATAAATTCACATTCTTATATTGTTTGAAAATATTTATGTAATCAAACAATATATCATGTGCTGGTTTGTAGCGCTCTCTAACCTTCACCAATTTTAAATCAATAGGCAAATTTAATGACCTGGTAAATGTAATTGCCTTAAGTGCTTGATATGATGATTCATGTGTGCTTTGTTGTTTATTTTAAACTGTTGAATATATGCATATAACCTGCTTAACATTGTCTGTAACTAATTGTTGAAACATCCTCCTTCTCCTGAACCTTTTTGTAAGGCTTTTTATCCACTCCTTTATTTTTTATACTCTAGGTAAAAGATGGTATTTGTTTGTATACCTCTCTAAAATATAATTTATTTATTTAATTATTGTAACATTAAAATCCTATAAATTCTATCACTACCTTAACTTGGCAAAAACTTCACATTAGAGCTTGTTGGATTTGTTAGTAGGGTTCTTGATGATGTCATTTGGAATTAGTTTAATATTGTACATAGTATGAAAATTGAGTTTTGCGTTTGTGCTAGCTAATCCTAGTATTGTTCCCAGAATATGTTCACTTGTGGAATTCTTCTTTCTTTATCTCTCATACTTAGAGTATTTGTGGTTAGGCACAGGGTTGATTTAAGAGAGTACAGTGCTGCATTATCATTTGTAATATATTGGTACGCAGGTGGTAAAACAATCTTAACCTTCATAATAGTTCCAGGATTAACCTGGTCACCTCAGATTCGCATCCAACTCAAATTATGGTATACATAAAATATAGGTATGGGGTGGAAAATTTCTTCATGGAATGTTAGAGGACTCCAAAATAAAAATAAAAGAAACCTATTAATACACATCCTCTTAAAATCAGACTCGGACATTTGTTTTATTCAAGAAACTCACATGGTTCAAGAGGAATGGGGCAATGAAAAAAAGAGGAAATGGGTTAAAGATATAATTTCAGCAGGAAATAGCTATTATCATTAAAAACTCATTTACACCTACCATCCTAGACAAGAATTCAGATCATGAAGGAAGGTGGAGTTACTTTACATACTCAACCCCATTACTCCCCAAACCAATATTAGTCCTTAATATATATGGACCATGCTCTAGTCAACACAACTTTATTATGAAGATCTATAACCTCTTACTTAAAACCAATATTAGTCCTTAATATATATGGACCATGCTCTAGTCAACATGACTTTATTATGAAGATCTATAACCTCTTACTTAATTTCCCAAACTTCTATTACATCCTGGGTGGTGACTGGAATTCGGTAATTGATCCTAACCTTGACTGTTCTACTAGATCTAAATCATACAACACACAAGCCTCACTTGCCCTGATGGATTTAATTTCAGACTTTGGACTGATCAACCCTGTTTCCTTTGGGGATAGCATTCATAATAAAAACAACTATACTTATTATTCCAGATGCTATAACTCATGGTCCTGTATTGATTTTTTTCTAATTTCCAGTATATTAACAAACTGGCAAATAAAATACTGTATTGAACCAAGATTTCTTTCAGATCACTCAAAGATTTCTGTATCTATTAACCCTGTGTACTACCCTGTTACATAATTCCTCATTTACTGATGAAATTGCACTAGCTTTAAAAGAGCTCAGTACTGACCCTCGCAACACAAATTCATTATGACATCCAATGGGCAGCATGCAAAACTGTGATCAGAGGTCTTTTATACAAAAATCCACACATCTTAAAAAACTAAGTAAAGGGAAAGAAAACCGGACGGTATCTGAAATTACGGACTTGGATGACAGGATCCAAATCAACCACTCCCCAGCCTTGGAAAAAGAAATGTTAGACAAACAAAAGGAATTATTTGACCTGCACCATTCCAATTACTCACTGCAAGAACTTAGGTATATAACAAAGTATTCTGAATGGATTCAAACTCCTTCCAAAATACTAGTCAGACTAATTGAGAATAAGCATAGATCACCCAGGATTAACCTTATCTACCACCAGAACACACTTTACAAATCAGACTCACAAATTATCCAACTATTTCATCAACTTTACTCCGATAACTATGCAAACAACAATCAACAAACTTCAGTTCCAGTGATAAAAGATTATCTTAACAATATCACTTTTCCAAAACTTAATGAAGAACGGAAGAAGATTTTACTGGCCCTTATTACCCTACAAGAAGTCCTAAATAGCATTGATAATCTTAAACCAGGGAAATCTCCAGGGCCCGATGGTTATTCCTCTGACTTTTATAAAACCTTTAAAGCGGTACTAGCTCCGATCCTGCTTAATCTATTCAACTATATCTCACTTAATGGAATATCAGACCTTTATCTCAACCATTCAAATACCATATTGCTCCCCAAAAACAACTTGGATAAATCGAATGTGAATAATTATAGGCCAATTTCTTTAAAGAATGTTGACATCAATTTTTTTCCTCATTGCTAGCTGTAAGAATTAAAAAAAGTAATCACTTCCTTGATCTCCAAAGAGCAAGCAGGCTTTATGTCTCAAAGACATACCTGGGACAATACACTGACATTAGAATCTATGGCTGGACTTTTGAAAAATGATAAATGTCCTAAATATGCAATGATTCCGGACACTTCAAAGACATTCGATAGGGTCAACTGGAGTTTTCTGTTCACAGTCCCTCTAACTTTATTAATATAATCAAAAATTTGTATAACAGTTCATATACGTGTATACATATAAATAAGAAAACCTCAAAGCCAATAAAAATTTAAAATGGGACCAGACAAGGGTGCCCCCTTCCTCCCATTCTTTTCAATCTATATCTTGAACCACTATTTCTTTCCATTAAACAATCAACCTACCACTCAATACCTAAAATACTAAACACGAATATAAGTCTGACTGCATTTGCCGATGACTTGAATGTCTACTTTGAACACCCTCCGACGGATTATAAAAAATATTGGCTACTATAACCACATTTGCTCATATCTCTGATTATAAAATCAATCTTAATAAATCATCCACATTCTCGATCAATTCAGCAGCTCACAAATAAGATCTCTTTCCTATCTCTCCCTTCAACATGTCTTATTCTTGCAAATACGTAGGAGTATATTATGACCACTATTTCTCTTCTATAATATTTTCTAATGTTTCCAAACTATTGTCAACACTATCCCAAGACCTAAACAGGTGGCAGCAGTTGAAACTGACCCTATTATGTAAAGCATCTATTATTAAAATGAATATCCTCCCAAAGTTCCTTTATCACTTATATGCACCTCTCTCCTTCATTCCCAAATCATTTTTCATTAAAATTCACAAAGCCTTTGCAAAATTTATCTGGCATCCAAAACCAGTTAGAGTATCATATCAGAAACTCATCTTACAAAAATTTAAAGGAGGTCTTAGTACACCAGACTTACATCTCTACTATACTATTTTGCAAGCCAACAGATTAATGTCTATCGTTAATTATCTTCCATCTAAACATACATGGACTCCCCGTGGGTTAAAATGTGGTACAATCATATTATGGGTAATAACTTAAATCCCAAGGCTCTCCCCTTTTTACGCCCAGTAATACCTAGGAAATTAAAATTACACCACATCCTGAAATGTAAAATCAATTCCTTCTAAGAGATCTTTAAATCCCTGAAGCTAGATAAAGCTCTCCTCCTATTCCAACCCATTCATTTAAACCCAAATATTAAACTAAATAATAATATGATCAACCTTGGTGACTTTCCTTTAATAAAAGACTACTCTCTATGGGACATCAACAAACATAAAGCTCTTTCACCATTAGAATTAAGAGACACTTTAAAAGTATCTAAGAAATACATTATAATCCTGCGTCAAATAAAAGAGTTTATTACATCTCTAATTCAAGACCTCACGATTCCTGACCATGATCTCACACAGGTTTCTAATCTGATTCAGGTCTTATCAGACAATAAGAATATGTTCTCATGCTCTCGTAAACTTATAGATACAATCAGGTTACAAGATAAGTTGGTATATGCTAAATTCTGGGATCAGCAAGGAATTATCTAACTGATGAACAAAAAGTTTCAGCTATTAAATCTACCCTCATATTTTCCCCTTTCAAAAAGCTCATCTATACTCCATTCATGATTAACAACAACCTATACTATACTCCTAGTCATTTAAACAACTGTAATCCTAACATATCCCTGCCTGCCCCTGTTGTTCTTTCCCTCAGGCTGATATCTTACTTATAATTTGGTTCTGCCGCTACTCTCACAGTATTTGGTGCTCTCTAAAGGTGAGACTTGAAAAGATGGGATACCACAAATCAACTCTCTCTTGGGAAATGGCTGCATTACACATTACTAACCTTGAATTTTCAAAATTAAGATTCCACATCCTAATTACATTGTGCCTTGTAGTTAAATTCTATATCTCAAAAAATTGGTTAGACCTCTTTAAATGACTTGGGAGGGGTTTAGAAATCTGGCTGTTAAATACATTACTTTACAAAAGCTCATTATTACCAATACACGTAAGCACACTACTTTCGAAAATTTTGGGAGGTCATTTTTGAACTTTTTGCTGATAACTATCAAAATATTGGACGACACACTATTACTGATTGCTCTGCTTTCACATAACCCTTCCTCTCCTCACCTAAATACCACTGTTTCTCTAAATTCTCCTCATTTTTGAGGCTCAAGACAACTGAACAGGGTTGGTTTAGGTACTTAATGGAGGCTTATATACTTTATATGGACAAAATAACTTACCGCCTGCATACTTTCTTTCTTTCCCTTAGTATGATTATCCTCATGTTTTGAGATATTCTCTGACAGCACTACTGTATATAGTGTAGATAGTTATTATTATTCAATGATACCAGCTGTTTTAATGTATTGTTGTAACCGCAATCATCTTTGTATTGTGTCATCTCTTATAGTAAAAACAATAAAAATTATATTTAAAAAAAAAAAAAAAAAAAAAAAAAAAAAAAAAAAAAGAAAATCATCTTCAGCTTTTCCTTGTTCCACGTATCCTAATCTATATATGTGTTACTGCCCAGCTCTACCACAATATAAAGCACAAGTTTTCCCACTTTTTACATAACATTTTAAATCCCGCATCTGTCACAGCTACTTGCCCAATCTGCTATATTAAACAAGTCTTACCCCAGTCTGCTGTGTCCTTGTCCACTTTAATTGTTTTGTTGTTTTAGGAAATAATGTAATACAACTGTCTATTTCCTTTATACATCATATGTGAAAATAGAAAACAGAGTGCCAAACTTAGATGTGAGATATTACTGTTTGACATTCTAATATATGATCACTAATGTATAATTCTTGTTTTGAGGAAGTAAACTGGAAATCTGAGATTTACATAAGTAGCAGTAGTATGGGGCCAGAGCCCTCCCCCATTGCCATTAGTGGGTGTAAAGGGGGTAAAGCCCCAAGAAAATATTCTGAAAGCTTTTATTTTATTTTTTTTAACTCTTAAATTTCAATTATTTTAGTTACTGTATTCTTTTGTGTTCAAAATGAGTTTCAATCGTAACAATTTTTGTCATAGAGCCCAAAAAAAGGACTGGCCTACCTTACCAACTTCAGTACCATCCTCATAGACTTCACTTTACTCAGTAGACACTTCTGCATTATGGTATCATAGTATTTGCTAAAATCCATTTATAATGCATTCACTGGGTTCCACTTCATCAGTCTTTGCTGTGACAAATTACATAACTGTAGCATGTTGCACTGACAATGCCGCTGTGGCATGAGGCCATGCTGTACCTGTGAAACAATCAATCATAAGCTGAGATCTTAGATAGTCTTGTCCGCAGAATTATTTTTTCACCTTCCCATAGGTAGTATTATTCATGTATACAAACTGTCAACATTTGTAATGGCCAGAAGTCACACATCCATATTTCTAACTCCCAGAAGGTTCCTCTGGTAATGTTTTACAGATGTCAAAATTCCACACTAAAATTTCTGGTGTCGAAGCCCCAGCCTGGATGAGCTACCCCATAAGGCTTCCCCTAATATTCCTCCATATTCTTCCCAAAATTTCAGTGCCTACCACTTAGCATTACCATTTCTTGCAAATGTCCCATATTTATTTTCCACAGAGCATTTTTTTTTTTTATTTCCTTACATAATCATATAAAACTATTGCTCTGCTAATGGATT
Organism: Protopterus annectens; assembly: GCF_019279795.1. Lineage (NCBI taxonomy): Eukaryota > Metazoa > Chordata > Ceratodontiformes > Protopteridae > Protopterus > Protopterus annectens. The sequence goes on along the minus strand of NC_056751.1, from coordinate 535,619,087 downwards.
TAACTGAATAATAGCGGGCATATTTCTGTGAATTAGAATCTAGACTTCTATTATTAATATTTCTAGAATGCAGCAACTCCAGACATGCATTTTTCTTTACTCTATGCAGCAAGGCTCTTAGGATATAGTAATTCTGTGAGGACCTGGCAGGTCCTAGTTAGAAAAAAAGATAAGTACTTATGTAAGAAAGACGTTTTTAATATGAAGTGTTTTTATCAGCGATGGCACAGCCGAATAAACTGGATGTCATAGCCTCGAGATGTAGTGTAAATGCTTTGGTGTGTTTTTGCTAAGATGAGTCATTACAGGAAATGTATTTTTTTTTTTTTGTTTTTTTAGAAATAACCCTTAAGAACAGAACGTGTGATCTTATTTTGAATATAAAAAAGTCTGCGTCATGTATTCTTATATACACACATACGGGCGTGCGCGCGCACACACACACACACACACACACACACACACATATTATATATATATATATGGGTCTACCTGAAAAGACTGACAAGCGAAAACGACGACAATGAGATGACCGACAATGGAAATACCCAACAAGTTGAAATCCCGACACCGAAAACACTGACATGCGTAATGAGCGTGACTCTAAGTGTACAATAGTGACGGACTTTAGGGTTAGGGTGCAGGTTAGGTAAATGTGCGATAGTGACGGACTTTAGGGTTAGGGTGCGGGTAAGGTAAGTGTGCAATAGTGACGGACTTTAGGGTTAGGGTGCAGGTAAGGTAAGTGTGCGATAGTGACAGACTTTAGGGTTAGGGTGCGGATAAGGTAAGTGTGCGATAGTGATGGACTTTAGAGTTAGGCTGCAGGTAAGGTAAGTGTGCGATAGTGACGGACCTTAGGGTTAGGGTTTGGGTTAAAGTTAGTGCATAGATAGTGGTGTAGGTTTATCAGGTTTTTGGTGTGCTTGTGTTGTGTGTGTGTTTTTCAGAACAGAGAATTTGTTTTGTTAACTGTCAGGATTGTGCTTTGTCGGGCATGTGAACTTTCGTGTTTTTGCACTTTCATTTTTGTGGTGTCGGTGATCTCGTTG